>NC_048411.1:25751455-25802861 GCF_013103735.1 Etheostoma cragini | reverse complement strand
TTTGTTCTCCAGCGTGTCGTCACCTCTTCCCCGTTCCAGCTCTAGTAAGACTTCCCCGTGATATTTTTGCCTGTTTACGTTCTCCTGTGAGTTTCCAGCCCTTGTGCTTTGGTTTTTGGTTTTTCCCTGGCTCCTTGTGTTTTTATGTTTTTGGAATCTGTTGCTGCCTTGTTTTCCCCAATAAACCCCTGTTGCCTTCCTACCTGGTACACTGCGTTTGGGTCCTCCTTCCGCCCCCACCACAATAGAAACTTGTTCAAGACAAAACGGTCATAATGTCTTTTGATGCCTGGAGTATAACTCTGTCTTTGGGAAACACTGAAGTGGTAGTCCTAATAGTTTGTGTTTATCAAATGACAGGACAATTAGAGAAACAAAGCAGTAACAAGTTGTCTGTCTGGTAAGGGGAAATAAAAACGTCTGCAGACCGGTAAGAGACACGAGTCCATAGCTGATGTGAGAAGGCAGCAGGTAATAAATGACTCTGTGCAGCATGTTAATGGGAGCTCGCTACTCCAAGAGACAGAGTGGAAAATAAGGGGACTGAGTGCCAAAAATATGCTAGAATGAATAGCTGTGGGTGCAGGGAGCGGTCCACAGAAAACGGCTTTCTACAGGGCCCAGAATTTTGTGCTACGCACCTGTCCACATGCCGTATGTCTTAGGTTTCCTTTTATTGGAAAACACTCAATTGTTTTGTCTAGTTCTAAACAGACAAGTAATTAAAACTAATTGGTGCCAAACCCCATAAAAGACAGCTGTGACAAATGTTTGAAATACAATGCAATGGCTTATGGGAAGACTTGGGAAACAATGTGCTCAAAGATCACGCTATCTGCTTGGGGAGGGCACAGAGTGGCTTCTACATGTTAGTAGGTACTGCTACCCCAAAAAATGTACTGCTGGATTTGTAACCGTCTCCCATGCTTTTTTCTTTTGTTTGTAATTCCTGCTGCACTGAGTGAACCAAACAATATTTGTAGGTTGATTCATTACTTACTGCTTGATAAATGAGGTCCCTAGATTTTAACTGTTCATCTGCAGCAAGAAGGAGCGCTACCGCAGATCCTTCATTCCAGCAGCAGTCAGACTCTTTTTAACCAATTCTTGAGGAGGCAATTTAAGCGACATGAGAAGAACCTCTTGCTTGTCGTTTGTACAGAGAATACCAACTTCTGCCCTCCAATAGGTGACTTAGAGTCCCTCCATTTAAACGGAACAAGCTGACACTGAATTCTTTACATCAGTCCATCCTGTTACTGACCCCAAAATCAGTGTGCTGCTAACCGAGCTCTGAATCCAGATTATAAATGACTTTATAGTCACACACTTGCATATTTATTTTCACTTCAGTTTACATAAGACTTCTTTTCTGTTTGGCACTGCTGTTTGTTTTGTTTTGTCAATGCTTTATCTGCATTGATTCTGATGGTCCTTTTTTGGTAAGACGGACTGTATGTCAACAGTCTAAAATTAAGAAGTTAGGTCACGCAATCTTTGGTGCTTAGACTGTCTAATTACGCATTTTTACAGTCATACTTTAACAGTATTGTGACAAACTAACTTTCTTGACTTGCAAAAGTATCTTTTAAATTGACAAACCTGTAATTCATGGAAAAATTCAACCAAAATCACTTGTATCTTGTTGTGAACTATCATACATACAATCTTATGAAATAATGTGTTACAGTGGTCCACCGGAGGAGGAGGGGCAAAGCCTCTCTACCAGTCCAAGTGGCGGCTGGCTTGTTCTGGTTGTCCTACCCGACAGCTCACTTGACCACATCGGATTGGATGGGCAGTGGGCAACGTGCTGATAAGCTAGTCACCTCAGGCGTAACTTGCAGCTTGTTACTTTAGTATTGCATTCACAATACTAAAGTAACTTTGTTGAAAAAAATATTCCTGCACATTTTAATCAGAGACATTTCCACAGCTGCGGAAACTTCTTTTGTTACCAGTGCAAATTGTCTGTGTGCACAAAACCTTCGCATTTAAATATGTGCAAGCAACATATTTTTTACATGCCAACAAAAGGTGATTTAACTAAAAGCTGTGAAACTTTCTGAACAATATTTCACATTAAAAACACAAAGGTCAGCCCCGCTACAGAACTGATTGAAATCCTCTCTGCTGAGTTTTGATTTCTTATCAAATGGTTGGGTGGGTATTTCTATTATTTTTACATTTTTGTCCCCTTATTGACAGCGTATTAATTTATTCTTGCCTGTGTCCCGTTTTCCAAATCTATTTCATAGCCACTTAAAATGAATCTTCCCTGGGTGCCCGGTTGGCTCCGTTGGTAGAGTGGGCGCCCATGTGTGGAGGTTTGCTCCTCGACGCAGCGGGTACAGGTTTGACCTGCAGCCCTTTGATGCATATCCCCCCCCCTTTCATGTCTTCAGATGTCCTGTCAAAAATTAAGGCTGAAAATGTCCCAAAAATATAGTCTTAAAATGTAAAGGGAATCTTACCCCTGATATGAAATCTGTTCTTGTTTCCTGAAAATCACGTGGCTCCCCAGACTTGTTTACACTCCCCATTCCTGCCTTTCCCCTAGTGTGAGAATTGTATTCATGGTGTATTCATGACTGCGCCAGCAGCAGGGGTGGTTGTCCTCGGGGTGGGAGTACAAAATTAATTCATTACATTACATATCATTTAGCTGAGGCTTTTATCCAAAGCGACTTACAAGTGCTATATATGGCAGAGGTTGCATGCCTTTGGAGCAACTAGGGGTTAAGTGTCTTCGTCAGGGACATATTCGTGGCACAAGCCATAAAAGAAGAATAGTGTGAATGCATGTTTGTATTTAGACAGAGGTCACTATTGTCCAATATGTAAAAATCTCCCCTTATTTTCAACATTCAAATCACTATGGCTATTGTGCATGGGGGGAATGAACACAGGATTCTTCTATTCTCGGGAGGAATTCTTAACTGCACGGAAAATGTGTTCTGTTCCCATCAATAGAATTTCATCACTGTGACTGGACGGACAAAGAGCACTGCCTCTAATTGAAACTGAAATCCACGATGAAGGAAGAATTCTTTGGTGCTGGTTAATTGAGGGGGGGGGGGGGGGGGGGGGGGGGGGGGGGGAAATCTCAGAAGCGCAGTGTAGAAACTGAACGCGGAAGGCTATTTTGGGTGACTTATGCAGATATTTGACAATCTTTTCTTTTATTCCTAACACAGATTTAGATTTTGATCTAAGGTTTAATATCTCAGTTCACAGGTCAGACATTTACTCATCATTGCTGCTAGGGCCACAGGAAAGGGTAGACGGTGGTGTGATATGATATACAAATGGAGAGGTGTAGGGAATGAAGATAAGGAAAATCCTGACCCGAATTCATTCAGGATTTTTTTTTTTTAAGATTATTTTTGGGGGCATTTTAGGCTTTTAATTGACAGGACAGTTGAAGATATGGAAGGGGGAGCGACATGCAGCAAAGGGCCGCAGACCGGACTCGAACCCCGGGCCAGCTGCATCGAGGAGTAAACCTCTATATATTGGCACCCGCTCTACCAACTGAGCTATCTGGGTGCCCAGGACTTTTTGTGCGGATATCTGTTCATGCGTGTTTGGTAGAAACACCAAATCCACTTGTTTCTAGATTTGAGGGAATGAGGATAATTGCAAATGTAAGTATTTCCTTCATTCTAGAAAAGAAACATAGTAACATCAATAACAGAGTCAAAAACCAAAACAGGTGACCAGTAAAAGGTTTTTGCACATCAAAGTGAAGTAAGCTAATGTGCTCCAACCCAAGCGTTCACTTAGTTTCGCCATGAAACATCCAGTTTCACATCGTTACACTCCATCTACAATCACACCGCGTCATCTGGTTTGTTGACACAACGTTCTGTTCAGGTTGGCATCTGACTGCTGGATGCGTGGCATTCCTCAAACCCTCCAGCTACAGTATGTATTTAAGATGTAATGTGAGTATCTAGATGACAGAAATCTAAATGGTTGTTTAAACAAGCACTTAAAGCTGTCATGAACATTTTTATTTTAGAAGGAATGTTTAAATAATGTTATTCACATCTGGTAATGATTCAGTTTTGTAATGTGACATCTCTGTCTATGGACGTGGGTAGTGATGGTCCCAACATTTCATATGGGGAGTAGGGGGGGGGGGGGGGGGGGGGGGGGGGGGGGGGGGGCTCTTCAACTGTGAAACAACTCTATTGTTCAGGCCATGTGTGAAAGAAGTAATGAAACTGACTTGTTGAGAAATTTCTCTGTATTGCCATTTCTACTTTTCTGTTATCTGTGGCTTCCTCAGAATGGATACATAAATCCATGCTGGTGTTTACTGTAAATGTGGATATGTACTGTGAACGTGCAGTAAAAGGTCAGCTTTACAGTCATGAGAATTCCAGGTAGTGGGTTTTTGTTTGAATCATGACAAACTGAAAAGGATCACCACTTCGTTCGCCAAAGGAATAGCTCGATGTTGTTTGGACTGTTGCTAGTTGCACCTTTTCTCTGCTCTCCTCCCCTCTGTCTGTGCTTGATTGCAGGAGTGAAGCCTGGTGTGCGGGAGCCTGGGTTCCAGCTGCAGCTCATCAGACCCAAACACCTTTGCTTCAAATGCCCGGTCAACCTACCACTCCTTGTCAGATCACAGTTTAGACGACAACGTTAGTCTCGCTGCTGACTCACCATTGGATGCTTGTACTCACTGTGTTTGTCTGCCACAGCTCTGTGATCCTGACTCCTGCTGCCACTTCACTCCTGCCATTCACCAGTCCTGCTCTCTGCCCTGGATCACTGGATTATTGGACACGGTACCACACACGCTCTGCACCCTGGAGTACCATTGGATTTGTTTTGGACTTGGTTTTTCACCATTGCATCCCAACGTTGGACACTGGAAATAAACTTGTTACACTATCATTCTGGAAAACAAAAAATGCGGTGAAAGACAAAAAGGAACGAGGAGAATTGCAGAGTTGGCGATTGTGTGTTGATTACTACATGCAACCCCTCACATGTTACAGTAATTTTGATGCATTGGTGTTTGTAAATGGTGGATTGTAGCTATTGTAATGTGTCATATTCATCTAATGGTATTTTATCAAAGCAAATATGTATAATTTCCAAAACTATTCCTTTAATAAAAGAATTTATCTTCGACCACTTCATATTGTCTGTGTAGACAGTGGAAACAGACTAACATAACTGTAAGACTGATAGGAAATCAACCCAAATTAGTAACTTCCCGTGCAATAACTTCATCCTCACATACCTGGTCCCTCACAGCGTTGTTTACAGTTTCATAACTTTGCAAAAAACCCCAGCGGTATAATTTTGTCTCCTATTGCTTAACAACTCCCACACTTGGAGATTGTAATCTAGTGTACACACACACACACACACCTGCATAAACTCAGAGACATACATCCTTCAGACAAATCTAAGTGGTGTTGCCAGTTTGCATTCCAGGAAAAATCTCCAAATCACACTGTCACTATGTTGGAGAAAGATTACATTGTTTACAGTACAACTTTCCACTTCCCATGCAGAAGGCATAGTTTTGTTGCATGAGGTATTTCTCCATAGTCAGTAGATGGCAGTTTGGAAAAGTTACGACACAGAAGCAAAGCAACGTACTGCTGTGGATGGCAGCAGTACCTAAACCTGTTCTAGCCTCCTACAAAATTCACACACAAAAACGTACGATAACACTGTTTTCAGCGTTTTACCTTGCTGTCTACCTTCATGATGGAGAAATAAAGCAGTTATAATGTTCATATTATATACAGTATATTGACAAAACAGTTCATTTTACCCCGCAGAATAATGGAAGTTGTTGGACAACTGCTGCCTCGATCAGTTAGTTTGTTGTATTTGTTTGTTCCTAACCTCCTTAAAACACCAAAGTTGCACATTAACACAAAAAACTAACTGATCGAGGCAGCGGAAGACCAGAAACTCCCGTGTTCTGCAAGTTTGAAAAGGAGTCTGGTGGCTTTGAAGAGAGTTTACAACAGCTTCAGTTTCCCATTGGAAAGGGCTGGCTGATGACAAGGTAAAGCAATTTAAATATAGCGTCCCCCTAAACAATTTTTTTTTGTAAGTGGGCCTTGTTGTATGTGGCTAAAATATGTGTAACTGCTCTTTACCTCTCTCTAAATTTTAATAGACAGACACTAAAGCCCAGTCAATCAAAGTTCAGCTCTTACATAGCAGCTGACACTTCACAGCCTAAAGTGCAGAATGTCACCAGGGCTACCATTTTTTTTATTACGTGTCTCTTACTGTTCAATTGAAACTTCATTTGCTCTCTATGACTTCACTTAAACTCACCAACGGCTCATTATACACATTGGCTCATTAGGCGCTTTAACTTCAAACTTACTTCAAGTAACTCTCATGTGGCATTTCACAAGCTAAATTTAACATTTAAGACAGTTTTCCTGCCGCTAACTGCCGTTATTCTAACTTTATCAAGTGTTGTGTCCCAATTCCATAATGCATACTAGGTGCACAATGTAAGCCATGTATTATCTACTGTACATGTCACTGCAACTATAAGATTCATTTTTACTGACAAGTGGAAATGTTTGAGGGAAACACAGATTCCAAGCAAGCAATTCATTGCATTTTAAAACAGTGAGGTGTAAAGATTTTGAATGCGGGCACAAAATGGTGGTGCCTTATGCTGATTAATGCTTGTGCTAATAGATAATACTGATCTCATTGTGATGCATATATGGATTGAATTAAGTGTGGAAGGTATTTGTCATGAAACACGATTGTCCTGATTAAAATCCACCTTTGGAAAGCATCTAAAGAACACACAGGAACATTTTGGCACAAGACAAAAGAGAAAGGAGGAGTAAAGAGGTAATTAGCGAGGCACGCGTGAGGCTGGTGCCAACTTTTTCTCCATTTCCAGTCAATGAGCACCAATCCCACTTTCACTTTCTATGCAAAAGCTGTATAAATACACCTGCAGCTTTCCTCCGCACAGCATTGCCTTCACACTCCTGAAGAGACTGAAGCAGCTAACCTTAACTAAGAGCTACAAAGAAACAGAGGCATGGCTTCTCGAATTGCAGTTCTCCTCCTGCTGGGTGTCATCTGTGTTGGGTTTGCATCAGGTAAGATTTGCATTAAAAGTGAAACATTCATATTTCCTAATGCGTTCAGTGCATGTGCATGGGATGTTTTAGTTATACATTTTCTGACTCTTCTACTATCTCTGATGAATTTGTTTCTCCATCTTCCTGCAGCTGAGATTGTGGTGGACTGCTGTCTGACGGTTGCTGAGAAGCCATTGCCGCTCGCAATCATTCACAGCTACACCATTCAGGAAGGTGGAAAAGGATGTGAAATCAGCGCCACTGCGTAAGTAAAAGTTGTTAAATATTCACATATATCTAGGCAAAGGATAGTTCTTTTTTACAAATACTTTGCTGGATGATCACAGTAGCTGGTTTCCCTTATTTTTGTTGCAACTGTGACCCTATGGAAAAAAACAAGTTTTATTTTCCAGTTCTGTAGTCTGCAGTCTGATCTCACTTCTCTTGTCTCTCATCTGCTTTTACAGTTTCATTACAAAGGTTGGAAGGATACTGTGCGTCTCCCACCCCCGTGATAAAGCGTGGGTGAGAAGTCACATTAACTATCTGGATAAGAAAAGATCTCAGTAAAATCAGGTAAATTATGTTTTTTCTGCTGAGGTTGAAAAACAGATTTCTTGCACCTTTTTATGTTTTTCTTGCACTATACTGTGGAAATAATTTAAAAAAAAAGAGTTTAACTTCAATGCTTCAACATTGCACTGGCTTATCTCTGCACTGTTTTTCCACAGGTATAAAGAGGAGAGGACTCCGGGAAAAGATGGCTGAAGAACAAGGGGGTCTGACTCTAAACTGAGAGCTACAGACGTCAGAATCCCTTCTGTTCCTGTTCAGAGTCTCAGATGTGTGTGCTGAAAAAAACAAAAAACATTCTAATCTAAGTTGAAAAATCTAGCTAGAATGTGTTTTTTTTTTTGATTTGTGGCTCTTCTCTTTGCCTTTTTATCCTGTGAGTAAAATGGAAATAGAAAGATATGCCTGGACTTGCCTAAATGATGAAGCCTGGAACGGTTTTAAGCACAAGATGTGCACGTGAAACACATCACTAAATGTTTGACAATCTGTGTTTATCTTGTATAATCATGTTCTAAAATTTCAGAGTTTTTACAGTTTGCCATTTTCTTGTATACTTGTACAAAATGTTGATAATTTGTTTGTGTCAAAACTGTTGTTAAGTTATTCAAAAAATAAAGTGATATTTTTGTAACTTCTAGTTGCAACTTTTCATTTAGACTGAACACATGACTGCATCCCCTGCACAGAGTTTCTCTAGCAAACATGAAAATACAAAACACAACTCTCTAAATATTCAGCCTTTTAAAAAAAGATGCATGCACTTTTTCCGCAGCACTATGTTATTCATGTTCTCAATTCTAATATTGGAAATAGTTTATTGAAAGATTGTAGGCTTACTGGTGGACAGGAAGGAAGGTCCAGGTAATCAGGCTGGTACTGATCCAGGTAAAGGGGCAAAGTTACAGAAGCCCTAAAGAAAAACCACACATAGCAAGAAAGAAGCATAACAACTAGTCTGGCAAGAAACGAATGGAACTGGGTTGAACTGCAGGGTTGATGAGGAAAGTGGGAGCAGGTGTGTGGATGGGTGGGGCTGACAGGTGAAAAGAGGAAAAGTCAGAGGGCACCTAGTGGATGGACGAGAAATAGTAATGAAGGCTTCTGGGAATAAGGGATGTAGCTGGAGACGAGGGATGGAGAGACAGACTGAGAATCTTTTAAAATGCATTACACAAGGGGTCCCATATGGTCTTGTGGTTAGGATTTCTAGTTTTCACCAAGGTGGCCTGGATTCAACTGGTTGTATGGGAACACAGTTATACATCTGTTTTATTGAACCAATTTTTTTGTCCCAATAGCTGTGCTTTAAGTGCAATGACAATAATGTAAATTCAAACAAAAACTGGACATGAGAAAATCAACAGAGTAACAGTCAAAAGTGTCTTGTAATAATGGCAGCACTCTACAGCTGTATGAACATGACTGGATGTTTCATCACCAAGCAGGTCACATGAACCACCGATGGTGGAGCACGGAGGAAGCAGTGAATCTTTTTCCTGCTGTTGCAACAAGAGTTCAATGCATGGACATGAATTACAGGCAAACAAGTCTCAATAAGCCCTTCAACTTCAGATGTAATTGTCCTGCAGCATTTCACAAGAGCACTTTCACCTTTTGAGATTTTGTATAGTTATTAACAGCCGCAAGGTTTTTCTAACTTTATCAGGTGTTGAGTCCCAATTCAATACTACATGCTTATTGTGCCCTGGGGGTTATGTATTATGTTCTTTTCACTGAAACTTTAATGTTTATTGTCACTGAAAGTGGAAATGATTGAGGGACATCCAGAATCCAAGCAAGCAATTTGCTCGATAGAACACAACAAACACAGAATTTACCGATTTATGTTTGTGCGTATGAATGGAATGCGGGCAAAAAAGGGTGGTACCTAATGCTGATTTATGCTTGTGCTAACAGATAATACTGATCCCATTGTAATGCATGTATGGGCTGCATGAAGTGGGAAAGGTATTTCTCATGAAACATAAATGCCCTGATAAAGATCCACCTCTGGGAAGCATCTGAAAAGACAAGCAGTAACATTTTGGCACGAAACAAAACAGAGAGGAGGAGTGAAGAGACCGTTGACCAGGCACGCGGGAGTCTGGTGCCAACTTTTTCTCCATTTCCAGTCAATGAGCACCAATCCCACTTTCACTTTCTATGCAAAAGCTGTATAAATACACCTGCTGCTCTCCTCCGCCACAGCAACACCTTCACACTCCTGAAGAGACTGAAGCAGCTAACCTTAACTAAAAGCTACAAAGAAACAGAGACATGGCTTCTCGAATTGCAGTTCTCCTCCTGCTGGGTGTCATCTGTGTTGGGTTTGCATCAGGTGAGATTTGCATTAAAAATAACACGTTCATATTTCCTAATGCGTTCAGTGCAGGTGCATGGGATGTTTTAGTTCTACATTTTCTGACTCTTCTACCATCTCTGATGAATTTGTTTCTCCATCTTCCTGCAGCTGAGATTGTGGTGGACTGCTGTCTGACGGTTGCTGAGAAGCCATTGCCGCTCACAATCATTCACAGCTACACCATTCAGGAACGTGGAAAAGGATGTGAAATCAGCGCTACTGCGTAAGTAAAAGTAGTTAAATATTCACATATATCTAGGCAAAGGATAGTTCTTTTTTCCAGATACTTTGCTGGATGATCACAGTAGCTGGTTTCCCTTATTTTTGTTGCAACTGTGACCCCATGGAAAAAAAACAAGTTTTATTTTCCAGTTCTGCAGTCTGCAGTCTGATCTCACTTCTCTTGTCTCTCATCTGCTTTTACAGTTTCATTACAAAGGTTGGAAGGATACTGTGTGTCTCCCACCCCCGTGATAAAGCGTGGGTGAGAAGTCACATTAACTATCTGGATAAGAAAAGATCTCAGTAAAATCAGGTAAATTATTTTTTTTTTTGCTGAGGTTGAAAAACACCTAAAAGGTTTCTTGCACCTTTTTCATTTTTCTGACAGTATACTGTGGAAATCATTTCACAAAGAGTTTAACTTTAGCATATTGCTGCACTTTCTTTCTCCAGGTAAAAAGAGGAGAGGCCTCTGGGAAAAGATCGCTGAAGAACAAGGGGGTCCGACTCTAAACTGAGAGCTACAGATGTCAGAATCACTTCCATTCCTGTTCAGAGTCTCAGATGATCACACTGTGCTGTAGAAGAAAAAAAAGGAGGAACTAACATGCTATTTTATTGTTATTGTAAGACTGTACGGTGCCTGTGAAATTCAGTATGACAATCTGTTTTCTTATGATCATGTTCTCAAATTTCAGTGTATTTACAGTTTGCTGTGTTGTGATATTTGTACAAAATGTTGAGATAATTTGTTTGTCAAATGTATGTTATTATGTTGAGTGATTCTAAAATAAAGTGTTATTTTTTGTAATCTCTAGTTGCCGCCTGTCATTCAAACTGAAACACATGACTGCATCCACTGCAGACTTTCTCTAAAAAGTATGAAAATATGAAACAAACGTTAAATCTTTCAGATTTTACGACCTTTTAAATAGATGCATGTACTTTTTCAGCAGCACTATGTAATTCATGTTCTTAGTTTCCAAAATGGTATTTAAAGTTAAACAGATTTAATCTTTGTCACAATGCAGTGAATAAGTAACAGGGATAGGACCCAAAGGCATTTGAACGCAGGCTGGCAGGATCAGTTCTGTGATTTATTGAAGGGACGTAGCCTTACTGGCAGGTACAGACAGGCAGACACAAGTCCGGGTTAAAGGCACAGTTACAGATGCTTTTGAGCAAAATCAAATGGCAAGAAAGAAGCACGACAAATATGATCTGAGAGGCTGGTGATAAGGGAATGGGATGGAAGTAAACAGGTGGGCGGGGCATAGTCGATCATGGCTGAAGAGGAGAAACAGAGAGACTGACGGGGAGCATGCTCAGGGTCCATGTGGTTTAGTGGTTAGGATTCCTAGTGTTCACCCAGTTGGCTTGGGTTCAACTCCTGGTATGAGTACAAAGGGATCTATTTGTACTCAATTTCTTTATGTTTTCCAAAAGTGGACCTTTTTGCAATTTTCCTTCATTTGTATTATTCAAATAATTAATTTAGTTTGTGTTAGATTGCTACATATTACGTGCCAGCTATCCACAGAAGGGGTGCCAGATAGGGGCTTCAGTTTGGTTTTGTTGATTTTTATTTGGGAGGGGGGGATTTGAATTGTTTGCCAGCATTATTTAAAAGACACTTGTTAATTGCTATGCTGTTGCTATGTGGCAGTTGTGGGGGGGTGTTTGAACCACCCAAATGTCCCGTCTACAGGCCTGTAAGTACTGCTTTTGACGAGCGGATGAGGTTCCGGTGGGGTGAATGGATCAGTGCCAGGTGTGCGGAAGACCCAGGCCAGCACGCCCCCAAACCGGCTGCCGGGGGAGAGAAAGAGGGAGCGCACACACGGACACACGCACTAGACAGTGAACAACAAGCATACTACAGATGAGGACAAACAAAACAAAACATACACAATCACTCGCATACAAGTGTCACGGCTGGGATTCGTTACAATTTAGGGTTGTTTACTTATTTCTGAATATTATGAGGGAAAGAGCAACCGTTAGTATTAATAAACAAACACTTGTGAGAATAAGCTGTTATTGAAAGCTGGAAACAGGAAGTCCTAACTTTATTTGACCTTTTTACAACAGGAGAGAGCACAGAGCCCCAAACTGTCATCAAGGCCAAAGAACAAGCCTCCCAATGGACAAGAGTATCCTGTGCAGTTTCCCACAATGCACGTGGGTCTACTTTAGGTCACCACAGATCAGACAGGAATAAGCCACAACTCCCTGAGTATCTATTTAAATTACTGTCACTGCAGATGTCCCTTTTAAGCACAACACAGCAAAATACACTGCAAAGTATGAAAAGTGAAAGTACTCATTGTCATTGTATGATATTTTTGTGTTATTGTATAATACATTTAGTTCATGTCATTTGAATGTTGCACTTGGTTGAAAGGAGCTTACATTTGCCAGCTGAGCTGAAACTGTGTTGTTGTTGGAAGTGTAATCAAGCAACTCTTTGCTATATTGTCAACCATATCCACTGTATGAGGTGATGATGTCTCAAAGTTGTGATTATTACTACTTTATGTACACTGCATCAAGTGGACGGTGAATCTACTGTAGGTTTAAATACCGGTGTATTTAAATTTAAAACTTTAGTGCGTAACCTTTTGTAATTAATGAGCGTCCATTACATTCAAGCCATTGCCATATTAGTTGCTACAAAGAGCTGATCAGCTCCACAAAACTTTCTCTGTATTTCTCTGTAGGGCTGTGTTCAGAAACTAGTGTCGCTTCTGACACTTTTGCACGCAGAAACTCAAGTGAATGTAAGAACCTCTTCTGAAGAGTCAATCATGTTTTTTTAAATCCGCCTCGGCTAATGCAACAGCAAAATCACGGAAGACTTGTATCACGTGGACCTGTCGACAGTGTTGCCATTACTTAGAATTCCTTACGGGGGCGACAGAAACTACGCACCATGGCTTTAATTTCATGTGTACTGCATTTCAATCAAAAAACAGGACTGAAAATAGATTTCTTTTTAATTAAGCTACATGACCATTGAATTTGACCAAAATGTTCACAAGACAGCACCTTTGGTATGTTAGCACAGCGATTGTTATAGACAAAAAGATTCCATTATGGTATTCAAAGCCACATCAGGGAAGGTAAAACATGTCTTGTCTTGTCAGAATAGGATGTGGGTATGTAATGATAGGCTCACTCTTGAAACAATCAACAAGTACTACTGTCTGACAACAATTTAGGGCCATCAACTTTTCATTTTTTTATTTTCCCGTAACTGCTCCAGCGGGGAAAGTCCGTGAATGTGAACTCAGCAGACAGATATGGCATAAATCCAACTAGTGATTTACAAGAAAATGAAAGTTTCTCTGTAAATGCTCCATTGGCACTTACAATGTGTGGCTAAACAAACGTGTGTAAGGTTAGTCCTAGAAGTTAATGTGATAGCATACACATGGAACAATGGTTACTTTTATGTCAACACAAAAAGACCACAGTTGTCAACTTCCTCAGCAAGGGGGAAGAGAAAGTTGCTCTTTACAGAGAAATGTGGTGGTATTAGCTTCACTGGAAGCAATGTTTCATCAGTGATGTCACTCATCTTTCACATAGGAATAACTTAAAGGAAAATTGTGCAACAAAACAAGTGTTTGTTCTTACTTTGGGTTTGGATGTGTTGGCTAACAGAGGGTTTACAGTAGATTTAACAGATTAACATCAAATGCAATGGGATCATACCCGCATTTGTGTGATAATCTTTTTCTCTGATGTTTTCTGCAAAGACTGTTTATGTTATGTTTGTAACCACATTAAAGTGACAAACCACCTTATCTCGGGATGAGGAAATGAGAATTGCTGGTAAAGATATACTGTATGCATGCATACTCACTGTATATCATACATAAAGCGTGTTGTTAATACAAGAATAAGTCATTTTTAATTTGATTGATTTTTAATTTAATTATATAAGAACAGTGTTTTTCTTTGCGGTGGCAGCAAAATCTTGCTGAAGAAATCTTCACTTTCTTTTGGAGAGCAGCTGAAGGAATGAACAATTTTTCATACTTTAACATTTAATCCAATCAAACTTTCCCGAACCTCAAACAATTGCTGTTTCAATTCAATAAGTGAACCATACACAGGACACATAGCTGTGTCCGCTGTCAACTTCCTGCGCTTTGTACAGCCAATGTCAACGGCCTTAGTATGAAAATATATCATACTTCTTTTACACAGAAAACGTTAACACCCAGGCAGCGATAACATTTCTGCACTTTTGGCAAAACATAATTTTTAATAGATGGGGAATATGTAAAAAATAAAAAATAGTGTAACAAAGTTCACACAAGAGCACAAATAGGAACTCTAATAGGGATCATCGAGGTTCATTTGCTTCTCATAGCCAGATGAAATTTTCAGGCCCTGGGACCTTTAAAAGGGAGCCACACTTGAGTTTACAAGCATTGCCACATTCCATATCGCCTAATCATTAATCTCACTGTTGGTGATATCTGAGAGAACGCCGACAACATTGAACTGTGGAGCGGTCACTTGTATTTGCAGCTGTAAGAAGAAGAAGAAGAAGAAAAAGAAGAGTTTCTTGAAAACTGAGTAAAAAAAAACTAAACAGTTTTCTTTCATTCAGTATGCAGTAAAACAATGGAATTCTTTATTTTGATCAATAATAGTAATAGTGTTAGAAGAGTAGTATCAGTATCCTGAAATCAGTTAAAGTCCACTATACCATATCTCATTTGTGGTTGTTTTCCCAGCTCTGCTTTTTTCGGAGTGAGAACGGAAAAACAGCACTGAACACTTGTTTTTCATATAAGGCAACTCCATCCTTCCCACATTGACAGAGTTTTGTCTTCAAAAATACTTATAGTAGAAGCCATAAATATGCCAAAAGCTCCCATGTGGCAACTACTAAATCATGGTTTTTATTCATTTTAAAGGCTTTTCTGCAATTCATGCCATCCATTTGGATATCAGTATAAGCCAAATGCCACAGTAATGATTATGTGTTCGTTTTGCAGCTTAATATAAAGTATACGTCAGTGTAAATAAGAGGATCATGGGTGTCAGGTTTAGTCCCCAATTGCTGGTATTTGTGCAGAGATTAGAGAAGTGTTCCTGTGACCTGGAGGTGGCCCAAAACTGTTTCTGTTACCTTAGAATAGGAAGGTCAGAAGGAGTGCTGGGAAATAAATTGTGATCTGCTAAATATAGACAAGAAGAGGTTTGTTTTGTGTTCCTGTTGGGAGGGGGGGGTTAAGATGTAGGTTTTAAGTTCGAGCTTCTCAGTTCATGATGACTCCTGAGAGGATTGACCGGGTGGCCAGAGGAGGAGGTGGGGCCGGCAAAATGAAAAGTGAAACCAAGTGGACACTGCTCCCAGCATAAAAGAGCAGCCAAACCAGACAGAGGCAGTCACCACACCTCATCAGCCCCTGCAGGTGCTGACAGGAAGAACAAGCTCAGCCAATCAGCCTTCAGAGAGACAAAGAGACGACCTCGCAAGCTAAGCAACCAGACATGGCTCCGTGGGGTGACCCCAAGCTCTTCTTCTGCACCCTCTTCATCACCTGCTGCTGCTGCACAGGTGAGTTTCCTTTCCGGGCATCCTCCCTGGATCATCAAACTGCAACAGTAATGCCTTTATCTTTCATCAAGTCATCTGCAAACTAATCTTAATATCCACTTGGAACAGCTCCAAATAAAAGCTGTGGTTTACAAAGTGAGCAGAAAAAAAGAAAAATCCTAAATAAGGCTAGGTGAGGTTTAATTACACATTTATTGTTCTTTACTTGACTTAAAAATTCATCTTTTCCATTTAGAGTTTAGCTGTTTCTAAAGTCTGGGAAATTCAACTCACCTTAAGACTTACTCTCATCAATTTCTTTAAGTTCTTATTTTTCCATTCTAAAATATAACAATTGTGTCTAAAAGAGGTTTATAGTTTGTCATCTGTACAGCATATGACACCCTCTATCATTAGAGCCTTAATCCAGACATGGAAATACCATGACCTTTGTTTTTTCCTTCAGAGGATACATCATATATTAGCTACAATAACTGTTGAGTAATGTAAATTAACCTTTTAAATACTGAAATCTGTGGAGCACTTAACAGGGAAATTAAAAAGGTCTTTAAATGATTTTGTTATGTCTGAATATGAGTTATCAATGTAAAGGAGCAGAGTAAACAAGTAGGGCTGTGGGGAGGGTGTGCTGCTGGTTTTCCCCTCTCCTGGGCTCTTACCTTTAATGAATTAATAATTAACTGCTGGAAATCCCGGTTGGGTGAAACCAATGTGGCAACAAAGGTGACACAGCATTGTGTATGGGAGTGTTTAGCTGTGTGTGTGTGTGTGTGTGTCTTGTACTTACAACCAATTTTCCAGGATTTTCCTCCTGGGAGTCGACTCCAGTTTCAAGAGTTTAGCTCATGTTTATTTTACTATTTTTGTATCGTACTATAGCTGCTACAGTTTCATCACTCAAATTTGTTGTGTCAACATTTGAGCAGCTAGAAATCTTTTTTTTATACTTTACTGCAAAAGTTGCATTTCCAGTGGCTTTAAAATATTTATCAAACTATCTTGAAATAGAAATAGGTACAAAATAAGCCATTTTCAAAAGTAATAAGAAAACTCTCTGTGGCTCTTGGGAGATCTCGGCCTCCTGTTTCAGACGAGCCGCTCCATATTAATCCTATGTCACCTGAGACATCTTTTGAAGTCTAAGCCAGTGTTATATTCCTGCTGTAAAACCTCACCGCTCACATGTTTAAAGGGCTGGAGAGTATGAGCCTGACACGCCCCACCATTCACCCACACACACACACAGAACAGCATAATGACCTCAAACTAAATAACTTGTGCATGTAAGCTTTGCACTTAGGTGTTTGGTGGTGACTTCTTTTGCACTTTATTTTAGTTTTCCCTGTTCAATGTTATGTTTTTTTAAGTAAAATCCTGTAAGTAAATCAAGTTATGGCTTCAGTTCAACTGCAACTGCCAAGTATAATCTGGGCATATAAAAGGTGGTTGTTAACTAACCTGATCCTCTCTGTCTTTCAGTGACACTGGCTCAGATACCCATGGACTGCTGCTTGAGTGTCGGTCACAAAACAATTGATAAATCTAAAGTGGCAGACTATCGTCGACAGATCAGCGGACATGGCTGCTCTATTGATGCCATGATGTAAGTTTAGGTAGTGCAAAGTTGATGATCTTTTTTAAAAATCTGTATATGGGATACGCTGTAAGTTATCACAGTCTCTTTCTGACCTGGGGGATTTGGTGTTCTTGCAGTTTAATGACCAGACGTGGCATGAAACTCTGTGTGCCCGCTGACAAACCATGGATCCAAGAGGTGGTGAAGCATGTGGACACCTTGAAGATTATATGCAAGAAATACCACTACAAGGTAGCGTACTTTGCCTCTAGATCAGGGTTTTTTTAAATCAAGGACCCCTAAACTGAAAGAAAGATGGAGCTGGGACACCCTACTAGATATATTGCATATAATTAAGTTGCACATTAAACCAGGCCTACAAAAGCATGACGGGTGGCCTAAAGCCTTCATACACATCTTTTATTGTTGCATAAAATACTAAGCCATTAAATTATTACTTTACCTGGAGTGCAGTAAGCAGAGGGCACATATATTTGCTAATAAGTCAGATTTAATGTTGAAAAAGACTTATGACAAAAATTATTTTGGAGGCCCCCCTGCAGTGACTCTGAGGAACCCCTAGGGGCCCCGGACCACCTGTTGAAGATCCCTGCTCTAGATATCATGCTGCTTTGCAACATAAAGGGCATGGACTTTATCATTTTTGTATTGAACTCAATGCTAAAATATAGCTCTCACGCTGAATTTCCACTTTAAAAAAAACGATCGCAGGGTGGCCTTGTAGCTCACCTGGTAGAGCTCCCGCCTCCTCCTCAGTCGTTGACAGCGGCCCGGGTTAGAGTCTGACCAGGGTCCTCCTAGCTCCATGTCATTCTCCCCCCCCCCCCCCTTTCTTTCCCATTTTGTCACTCTTCAGCTGTTCTAAATAAAACGAAAAACACAAAAATGAAATCCAGTTACTTGACAACTGTACTGGATTTCTCATTGCATTACTCATTTAAAAGTATGAATCACTTTATCAATTAATAAGGTGCAAAAGTTAACTGTTATATTACATTACTTTCAGCTTTTAAACAACTCCCAAACCTACACACCTTCACCTCACCATTAAGTTATAAACGGTCTTGTATCACTCATTACTTTGGTGCCGGCACTTCAGTTTAAAGTACTGATGACTTCTTCTTTTTTGAGTTGCAATTTTTGTGTTTCAAATCAGTGACATCACATAGCACGTTATTGTCCCCAGGATGAAAATTCATTTTCACGTCCCTTTATTTTATTTGCAAAATGTTAACTATTTCAAGAACCAGAAGCTCCCCACCCATAACCAAGAGGGGGGCATGTAACAGCACATAATAAAATAAACAAGGCAGGCAAAATTTGTTTCTAAATATGAGTGTGTTTTCAGGGCAAACGCTGCGTTGGAGTGAAGCCTGAGTAAAAGAGAGGGCGACCCCTTCAGCAACAACAGCAGCAGCAGCAGAGCCGGAGTGAACCACTGCAAGTCAGCGGGGAGAAGGGATGGATCAAACCAATGAATAAACAAAAAATTCATGGGGAATCCTAGGACTACAGAGCGCTTTTTTCTGTATTTTCTAAAATTACGTTTGAGACACAATGAACATAAAACGTTTTGAAGGATTTTTATATGTACATATATTTTTTAAATGATATTTCTGTTTTAGAAGACCAGGATTTCTGGAAGAAATATAAGAGTATAAAATGTGAAAGCTGTAAGAGTAAGTAGCTAACTAAACTAACTCTGAACTACTCCGGCAGGGGCAGGATGTTTGTTGTATGAATTTATTTGATTGTTGACTTTCTTCAAAATAAAGCCATGTTTTTTTCAAATCCGGCGGATGTCTAGCATTCATGTTTTTTCCTTTTTCTTTTGTTTTGAATTCCTCCACATTTTTGGTTGCACTTTAAGGTTTGGTTTGTTCAAGTTTACGCTGAAACTATAGCATGATGTTTATTGGACAAAGTTTCAGAAATTTGTCTGGTGCCATGATAGAGAACAAACAAACATACTTTAATTTGTAATGCACTTTACATTTGGAGTAAATCTCAAAGTGCTACAGTTAAAAATCGTAAAAGCATGGTAAGAACAACAATATAAAATACAAATAGATAATGCAACAACTTTGTTAATTAAAACTCTAGGTAGGTTCTGCCAAAAAGTCATTTTTAAATGTCTCAATAGTGTGAGGGTACCTCAGAAGGTCGAGCAAGTCATTCCAGATCCGAGGAGAAGAACAGAAAGCCTGATGGTCCTTGGTGCTGAGCTAGTCGTGGGGAGAAGGAGGCGGTTTGAGTTTGTTGAGCTGCGGGATCGTGTTGTAGTCAGAAGGGTGAGTAGTAAAGGTACAAAGCAGATTAGACAATCCAGCATGGAGTGAGTGGAAAAGGCCCAGGTAAATGTTAGCAGGGTTGATTAGGAAAGTGGAAACAGGTGAGCAGGTGGGCGGGAGAAGGCCTGTGACCGGGGACTGGAGGGAAAAGGGTTATTGCGTTGCAGGAGGAAGCGTCTAGATGCGGGAGTGAGCTGATGTGTCTTGGCTTGACAGATGGAAGTGTTTTTTTCCGATACTTCTGTTTATGACCAAACCCTTGTGTTCGGTGCTAATTGTCAGATGTAAGCATGCTAACACGCTAAACTAACAGTGAACATGGTAAGATTAGGAGCATGTAAGCATGCAGACGTCAGCATAGGATTCGCTAACATGGCTGTAGATTTGAGGTTTTTGTAGGTTTTATTAGGGGACTCCCCTGATAAAACCAGTCTGCAGCCATGTTAGCGAGTCCTAAGGCGGATATTTATGGAAGCCCATTTCCACTAATGTAATGAAAAAAAAGATGAGAACATTTCTTGAAATGACTCAGCATTTCAAAGTGATTTTTTACATTTTGGGAAAGTTCCTCATCATTTTTGCGATACTAAGTCATTATTCCAAGATCATTTCTCATTATAATGACTTTAGCATGATTTATGGTTCTGCGGAGGCTCCACGCAGAGTTTTCACCATAGCCCACGTATAGTAAGTGGCCTGGAGTTTATAGCCTACTGTGTGTCGAGACAGCATGTGAGTGTGTCGTAAAGTTAACCCGCTCCTTGTTTTCATCTTGTTTATGGAGAAGGAGAAGCAGGTAATGAGTAGGGGGAAAGGAAACGATGCGAAGACACGACGTGCGTATGCCGCTACGTGTTGTTACGTTTTTCAAGAGGTGTACGTCAGGCTATGGCTTAGGGTTGGGTGTAGGTCCGTGTCTCTGTAGCAACGGCAAAGATTTGACGCAGAAGCATAAATCCCGCTTTTCACCACATAAGTTTTTATCTTATTCCTTTCTTTTACTAGCAGAAATGGGCTTCCACACAAATTGGCCCCCTTATCTGTAATCTTTGAGTTTTTTGTTTTACAGTAATGTTTGACTTTTGAATTAATCTACAGTTTACTAACACTTGTTCTAGCTACAATATTACGCAGTGTTTTGCCTTTGGATCCTTGCTATTCTCTATCACAAATAAATAAATGAATAGGCCTATAAAGAAAATAATTGTTATAAAAGATCCGGCAGATCCAGTTTGTCTGAGCTTTTGAAAAGCTGCTTAGTTGGCATCTTTTATGAGCTTGCACAACTCTCCTTTCATAGTAACTGAAAACCTTTACAAACTTAAGTGCATGAGTTGTTAAGTGGGTGTCTCTGTGGAAGTTTTGAATACATAACATACAGAAAAGGGCATCAATACTCAGATTTTAAGATTAAGTTAGAGAATGCACAACTTATTTGGAAGAAGAGCCATCAGGAAGGCCAACATGGGTTGAATGTCTTGTTCAAGTCAACAGTGTTAGTTAAAGAAAACAATGTTTTTGTCTAGATGATTGATTTCCATCAGCTCGAGGTTCCCACCATTACAACAGACCTGATACCAAATCTTTAATCTGAGACGGTAAAAAGGCAATTCCCCTCTTAATGCTTTTAAAGTATTACATTTCACATTTTGGGGTGTTTGGCACAGTCACTTGACTACAGTTTGTGTGCCTAAATGAATTTCTAATAGCTTTGTTTATTCCAATTTTAAGTGCACAAGATAAATACCGAAAAAAAGATGTGCCAGGAAATTAGTGGAAGCTGTGGAATGGAAATCACCAGGAAACTATGGCGAGGGGTTCATAAGAAGGACTGTCTGTTTATCACCTCTTTGATGGCAAGATAATAGCCACACTATTCTATGCATTGTCTTATAGTGATATCCCCACATTGCAAATTCCACCATGGCTTACTTATAATACAAACTGATTTGGCAGACCCCTATGAATGATGTAGTCTATGTCCACGACGTTCCGATTCTCGGTTTGCTCCGTTGCCGTCGGAAATTCTGCTGGATTTGACTCTTTTCAGCTGGATGTACAGTAGGCCTACCTTCCGTTTTGTTTGTGTTGGAATTTTGAACTCGGGTGGATTTATGAGGACTGTGGTTAACTGCTCCTCAGATCTCTGTAGGGTAAACCAGACAGCTAGCTAGACCAGGGGTCTTCAACATCATTTAGGTCAGGGACCCCTAAGCTACTAAATATATTGTATACAATTGAGTTGCATATTAAACTGGGCAGAATTGATGAAAAGAAATGGATATTGTTCATGCATCAAACTTCAATGTTAAACATCCATCTGGAAAGCACAGTGACTCCTTAAGCTTAACTGAACGGCTACCATAGTTACAGTAAGCTTAACTTCAATGTGTACATTTTGTTTCTTCACAAACAGGCCAATTTATCTTTGCTGGTCAAAGTTTGTATTCATATCGATGTATATTTTCACACTTATTTGAATTCTTAAAATAAGACACTTTTACATGATTTGGTAGCCCCCCTGCACTAAGATCCCTGAGCTACACTATCCGTCCAATCGGAGTTTTATGTTGCACGACTAAAACAACTTTTGAACATACACAGGTTGTAACCATAGACTGTATATTATTGATATACAGTCTATATTGTTGTCACACAGTCTATATTATTGACATTCAGTCTATATTATTGATATACAGTCTATATTATTGATATACAGTCTATATTGTTGTCACACAGTCTATATTATTGACAGTCAGTCTATACTATTGATATACAGTCTATATTATTGACATTCAGTCTATATTATTGATATACAGTCTATGGTTCCACCAAACGGTTTCTTCCCAAGGTTATTTTACAGCAGCCCCATGGCTTTCCCGGGGTTTAGAAATGCCAATAAACCTTTCTTTAACTGTCTATGCATTACACCAGAGCACTTTTTTCTCCCATCCCATTACGCTGTGTGCAGCCGGACCCTCCTCCACAGTGGTGGGGGAGGAAGGTCTGGCAAAGCAAGATTATGAATGATGCAACCCGCTTTATGGATTTCCATGGGAAATATGACTTCACTGTTTGGAAGAATCCATGTATTTTCTTGTTCCTTTGTGTGTGCGTTAGATACGGCAGATTGTGTACCTTTGGACGGGTTTCTGCAAGAGGGATTCGTAGAAAGATTATCAGCAAGCAAACATCCGTGTAAAACCTGAACATTTTCAGATATGCTACATGGCCAAAGGTTTGTGGACACATGAAGACAAACCAGAAGTGATTATTGATATGTTTTTCCAAAACCATAGGCATTAGTCTGGATTTACAACATCTTCCCCTCTTCTGGCATCTGCAGGGATTTGCTCCCATTCAAAAGTGTTAGTGAGGTCCAACAAAGATACTGGCTGATGAGCAGGGCAACGTGGAATCTACGGACGAAAGAATTCTGCAGAATTTTCAGCAGATTTTAATGACTGAATGAATGTTAACACATCGCCGGCAGAAAAACAGTCCACTAAATTCAGAATATTTTCATGCTGGATCACTTCTGAAAACTATTAAACATTCTTTTTTTAAATCAGCAGATTGCATTTGGGTCTGTTGAAACGGTCTGGCTAACAGTCGGTCTTTCAGTTCATCCCAAAGGTGTTGGATAGGGTTGAGGTCAAGTCAAGTTCTTTCGCACCAAACTGAGAAAATCATTACTTTATGGACCTGGCTTTTTCCATAGGGGAAATATCATGTTGAAACACGAAAGGTTCTTACCCAAACTGGATATTGACAGGAGTGTCCAGATAATATTGGCTATTTAATCTGTAGGTAAGGATTATATTATCTACTCTAAAGTTCTACATCTTAGACCAATGACATTTGCACACAACCAACTGGATAATCTTAAAATGATTTTTTTTGCAGTTCCTTAAACGTTAAAGAGGGAGAGTGATAGTTGTTTATCTGCCCACCCAGCAGGTAGACTTACCTGACAGCAGCCAAATACCACCTTGGCTTTGTTCAGCCTTTATTCAGTGAACAGATGATACCTTAAACGTAACCTCTTGGGCCCTCAGTTCCTTTAGTAGCATCTTATAGGTTTGAAAGAACCATTTTCCCACAATAAATTAACTATTATATGACGTATTGCAGTTTAAATAACTGGTGATCCTGCTAATGTAGGCAATATGATACTAACATTCAGTGAAATATTCAAGCACTAAATACCTCAGTTTGCTTGTGGCCACAGCATACCACCAATTGCACATATCCTCCATGTTTGTGCATAATTTCATACATATTTAACCAAAACTCAGCAGAGTGCTTTGTATCTTTGGGAAGTTTGAGACCATTATTAGAGCGAAAATAATGGGTTTACATTGCTTCAAACACACATTGCAACATGCAATTTATTAATTAACCTTTTGGTCACCATTACCCATAATGTTGAGTCTAATGCTAAGCTAACATAATCCTGTGCAATTGAGACCTTAGTTAGTAGATACAGACTGTTAAACACTATCGAGTGGAAAGGCAGTAGTCCACATGAAAGAGAAAGAATATACAGTACTTCTAACATTGTGTGCCTGCACACAGAGAGCAAAAGACAGCCTGAAGATTTTAAACTCAGTGAACTCACATCTGATCCAGCTCATTTCTCTAAAACATCAGCACCACCCTGTGGCTGAAGGGCATCCTCACCCGTAGACATGATGTAATACGATGTTTTCTTTGATTTACACAAGTGGTTTGTTTCATTTTGGGTGGAGAAACATTTTAAAAGTGAACAAGAACAAAAAGACACAGGAGCCATTACAGTCTGTGATCACATGAGCACTTTGTTATTTAACATCCATAGTAGTTTGATAATGTCATACGTACACGTCATATAGCCTGGACACGGAGAGAAGAGCAGTGTCACTGATGCTGAAGGTATTTACAGGTCGAGGAGGCAGCCAGGGAGAGAGAAAGCAGATACAAACTGACCAGAGAGTAGGAAAGAATGCCTCACGGCTTCTTTTTCTCTCTCTCTCTCTCTGTGTAGCATTTGAAAACACATTTCAGCGAATGAAATGCCAAATGAAATGAGAATCGGTCTCTGCCTCTTGCCCCTGCGCCTCCATGTCTCTCTGGTTTTATGACTACTATGTTTGTTTGGTCTGCCCCATGTGAACTCTGAACAGGATGTCAATGAACAGCAAACCGCCTGCCTGGAGGAGCCAAAATGATCCCACTCATCACACCTTCCACTACCAAGGCCAACCTTCATTACATTTGTTAGCACTGAAACTAAAGCTTATACTTGCTTCCTGTATTTATGATAAAATGCATTTTTAAATCAATAATAACATTCGTACATGTAGCTATATGGTGGAAATTAATAATTAAAGGATTTAAATATATTTACAGTTCAGTGAATGCTGAAATTAAATGCTATAAAAACTGTACAATAATGTAAAGAAAAAGACAATAGAAATGGTAAAATTATATCCTATGCACGTTTTTCAAAAACTACACAAGCATTCATTTATTTAATAAATGTACAGTGATTTAACCCTTTTATATTGTGAAATATTTGGAGTATGCATCAGTATACACGCAACATCTATCCAGGTATTCTGTATTTAGCCGTCATTTTTGTTCTTCGTCAAATCATTTTGATCCTAAGGCCACATTACATCTGGGCATTGAAAGGTGCCATGTCCTGTACACAGAAATGCCCACGTCACAAAATGTTGCAAAATGTGTTGGGGGTTCCTTTAAACATCCAAAAATATCACCTCTGTAACATCTCTATACTTTTCATTAGTCAACAACAATTGCTATAGACATAAATCTGGGGAAATGTCAAATTTGACACGTCATAGCATATATACAAAATGTAGTGTCAGGAAAGTTTTAGGTCACTAGCCTTGAAGTGTCCAACTGGGCAATTCTCCCTTGGTTTCCTCAAGCGCTTTAAGGCATAAATAAGATAATTAACTCTTTAAATGCATATAACTAGTTAGCATGTTCCAGGCTGGATCCCCAACACATTCAAAAAAAGGCCTCCATGCATCTCCTCAGCTATGCTTTGCTGTCATTGGACATCCTTCCCTGTTTTTCCACTCCTTCCTGTTTTTTTAGAAATCTCCACTACGTGGTGCCTCCTCAACTATACTCGTCTTGTTTGGTTTTCCATTACAAAAAAAGTCCCTGGTACCTGCGAACAGGCACTTTTTTTTAGTACCACCTCAGTTGAGGTGTTACCAAAAGATGACATAAAAGCCTGCAGACTACTGGTTGGTCGGAAAGAATCGTGCCTAGTCACTGTGGCGTCGTCGCTGGCGACAGACTGAGCATGGCCTGAACTAACCCGCCATGTTGAAGTAGTTTATCCAGCGGTGATTTTTTTTTGCTGCCTTCAGCTTCTTTTGAAACTAAATTTGTGTTCTGGCTGTGGCAACGGCCACATGACGAGAATCAAACACAATACACCTTTGACGTTCTGTGTGTTGCGTTAGGTCACGGTAGTTTGCTGCTATGACGACCAGCCACGCTTGCCTGAGGAGGTACTAATCTGCAATGTAAAACGGACGGGGCACAGATTCGAGAAGAGCCGAGTCGAACGGGTACCATGTAGTGGAAAAACCTCATTAGAAGCTTACCTCTGCTTATTGAACTAAATACAGAAATAAATAGAACTCACCACAGGTGTAAGTCATATTATGCATTTACAGAATGTAGCATTAGATCAAATGCACGTATACAGCTTAGACTGCAGCCTCTCGCTTGAATGTGTCCTCTTCAAAATCCATGAAGTGTTCCCCTCTCAATGAGAGACTGAGAGATGGGGGGGCTGCAGGTGAAACAGGATTGTAGGGAAAAGAACCACATTTTTGCAAGGTTACATGCACTAAAACAATGTCAGCCATTGATTCATGCTAGCTGTGGCAGGTGTTGTGAGAAAAAGAAATAGAAGAAGAAAAAGGCAACTTGCTTGTAAGTCGATCCATCCCTTTGTCTCCATATAAGCAGGCTTTGCCAAGCAGCGATCAAATAAGATAGATGGAGAATGGAAACAGATTTAAACCTGTCCTATTTCCTTCTTTTCTCTTGGGTTGAACAGCCATCGAAACAAACTCCTGTATGGTTTTCTATTGTCCTAAAATTTATATGCTGAATCCTGAAAAACTGGAGCGGACGTAGTTCAAAACATTTTTTGTCTTTGATTTTACATCAACCACATTAAATCTAACTAACAAAGCAAGGATTCACTGGTTTCTACACAAAAAGATCAATCGGCACCAAGTAAGCAACAGGACACCAAACAGCCCCCGGCGTTGGTCTGAGCACTGTGTTAGAGTGTGGAACAGCTAGGTGAAGGTATAGACAGTACAGCAAAGCGCAGCTTGGCATGATATAATATCATATTATGAAGTTTACCAACTTTAAGTAGCCCCTCCATTTTGTCACAAGTATAGATGGATGGTATAGAGACTGGACAGTCCCATAGTTAATCTAGTAGCAGAACTTCACCCAGAGAGAGATGCGCGTGTTGGAGTGTCTTTGGGTGTCCTGTCTGGTCTTTTGGTTTTTGAATGTATGCATGCATACTTGTCTGGATGTACAATTGAAGTAGATGTTAGTTTGTGTTTGAGCCTGCATGCTTCCCTTTGCATGTGTCTGTACATCATCTTAATTTTCTTCAAATTTACAATGTTTTTATTCCCAATGTACAGTTAACTCAAAAACAGGGTTTTGTTTCAGTAGGTGTGTGGCAGGGATACCCTCCGTCTCCAAAGCCGTTTGCCTTCATTTTGCATTAATTCCACTTGGGGCAGAATTAGCTCATAGTCCAGTGGTGTCCCGGCTGTCCTCCATGCTATTGAGGGTAACATAGATGATGGGAACCAAGCCCTGGGTGGAGCCCAAGGAGCACAGCAGCCAGTCTGGATCGGCCTTGCTCAGGACCAGCAGGACATCACCCTTGTTGAAGCTCAGCTGGCCCGGTTCGGTGGCTATGTGGTGGCACAATGCTCGGACTTCACTGTAGAATGACAGAGGACATGGGGAACAAAAACTATTAGTAATTGGGAAGACAATTACAGGCAACTAATTTGTTAGTTTTAGTCTTTTTTTTCAAGCAAATATTTCCTTGTTGCAGCTTCTCCATTGTGATGATTTCCTGCTTTTCTTTGTCTTATGTCCTATCAATCTGAACATCTTTCATTATTTAGGACAGTTGGTCTGACAAACAAACATCTGAAAACATCACCTGGGGATTGAGAAAGCTGTAGTAGATATTTTTCACAATTTTTCTGACATTTGAAGACCAAATGATTCATTCACTAATCAAAAAATAATCAATTTGACGTCAAAAGTAACTTTATATTTCTTTTTAGTCAACATGCCATTCTGATCATATGTTTTTTACGATTGCCTATCCAATTACAAAGTGTGCTAAACACTGTTCCCTTGACAGAATTTTTTTGACATTTAGGATTTTTTGAGAGAATGTCTATATTTCTGTTGAATCATGGAAAACCGTCAAATACTTTTAGGTAGTGTTTAGTGTTTGACCTTGATGATTTGTGCTCTTTTGAAATGTACAAAGTCTCTAAATTTTAGGAGCTTTTTTTATTAAGTAAATGGACGGTGAGTTGAGAATTCTTATAGCTTTCAACTGAAGTATAAAAACTGGATGAATTGATGTTAACAATAACCTTACTAGATTTTTATTATCTGCTTACCATGGAGACTGTTGTCTGGCTTCAGTTGGTTGGCTTGAGGTTGGTGGAGGTGTGGCTCGGGGGTGAGTGGGTGTGGCTGGAGGCTCTGCCTTCTTCCCACTCCCCGCGCCAATAGTCAGAGCTACAAAGTCAAGAACAGAGCTATCCAGAGAAAGCCAACCTGATGGTGGCCTGAGAAAGAAAAACACAGTGTGGATATATTTGAAATGAACTGCACCGATAGCTTAATTGGACTTTGGTTGAGTTTTTAAATTCATTAGATGCGGCTGATGTTATCATATTTCTCTTACTGGCAACAAATCCCCAAAAAGATGCAAACCCAAGTTCAATAGTTCCAACGTAAAACAGCTCACACATGTATAACGGTAGTTTCATTTAAAATAAGTCTCAGTTCCTAAAACAGCTGGGCACCATAGGTTTTAGTTTACACATTCAGGAGAACATTTTTATTTTTATATTAACGAAAACTCGACATAACATTCACAAAAAGTTACAAACAACACACTGGGAATAGGAATGCGTCCCAGGACAAGAAAATAGTGCATTTATTGGGGATTATTTTCAATTGTAGATACAATCGCGCTAGTAACTATTTATGGGACTATAACAACGCCAGTAAAATAAAAATAAAAATGGTAATAAGGGTACATGTCTCCCAGTGCAACAGTGTCTTTTTAATAGTTTTTGGACAACGATGGAGCTTTATGGCACAGTGGAATACAATATATTAGGCTTTGATAAATACACAATAATTGTTAGGAGATTAATTTCTGTTTTTTTTTGTTTTTTTTTATGAGATTCGTTGAAGAAAAATATTGAATACCATAGAACTTAACCTTAAAACTTACCTGGTCTTTTGAGCTTTTGCTTTCTGATCAGCTGCCTCCATCCTCGAAGGAGAACCAACACTAGATCCAAAGAGCCTGCCCCAACGCAGACTCTGTCCCTGTGTGTGGCTCTCCCCTTGAGCTGCAGCTTGACTTCCCGTCCCTGTAGCCTCCATAGGTTTTGTCTCTTTGTCCTGGTTGAGAACAGAGTCTGGCGGGCTGCCCATCCATGAAGGCCTTCCCCTGGATCCAGCTGACTCCCCGCTAGAGCTATTGCTGCTTTTCCTGCTTCTAAACCCCTCCCCATCTTGGCTTGACTCGGCCCCCTCCACCACTCCTTCTCTGGTGGGCGGTAGCTGGTTCTTTCTTCTTTCTGACGACTTCTTCCTTTTCTCAGTCTTAACAAACTTTGACCCCTCTGTGGATTGGTCGATGTAAACCTGGGAGGACTGCATGAGCTGGTACCACCAGCCCGCCTGTCTCTCTTGCCGCTGACGCCCCTCCTCCGCTATATCCTTCTCTTTTTCTCTACTCCTGTCTTTTTCCTGTCCGTCCTCACCTTCTCCTTGGCTCTCTTGTCCTACGCCTTTCATTCTCTGTCCACTCACCCCCCTCTCCTTCCAGAGATTGGCAAACCCTACTTCCATCTGGTCTGGTCTAACAGACCTGGCTGTCATGCTGTCAGTTGTTCCCCCCTCACTCCTTAACCTTGGTTTCACTCCAGCCCCCTCTCGTCTAGATCCAACCCCTTCAATCCTCGGCCACGTTCCCTCTCGTCTCAGCCCCGCCCTGTCTTTCCTCACCTCTGCACTTGAGTCTCTGACCATCTCGCTTACAGTGGTGCTCCATCCTCTCATGAGCTGGAAGGTAGAACGAGCTGACTGGTCGACACTCTGGCCTGCAGTGCACAGCTGCTCCTTGCGACGGAGATGCTCCTGGCCCTTTTGGAGTAGATGTGGCTCAAAAAGCAGGTCCAGGTCAAACGGGAGGAGTGACAGTGGCTGCAGCAGGAGGAGGAGCTCTTCAAAGAGTGGCTGGCATGGCCCCTGTGACAGGGGAAGGAAACCCCACGGGTTGTAGTGGGCTGCTATGATATCTGACGAAAGTGAAACAAAACAGGAACAAGATTTAGAAGAAGCAAGACGGTGGACATCGAATTACTATCTCGGATTCTAAAGCTTGATAAATGGTACAAAGGTTAACAACTGAGTCTTACCTTCATGTGTGTAGAGGTGATTAAACCAGAATTCCAAAGATTTTAGGCTAAAATATAAGGAGAAACAAATAATTATTATTTCGATTGCAGTAGTATGAATTCATCATCACTCTCCTACAGGAGAATCTAAGGCATTGTTACACTCATAACTGAGTCTATCATACAGCAGTTGTATGGTTTGAAATTGATCTGGTAGAATAAAGTCTCTCAAAATATAATAAGCTAACAGGACTGAACTAAGATGCCTTTTAAACACATGAGTCAGTTATAGTATGTAACAAAGCATTTAGTTTAGCAGACACTTTCACCTACATGCAGGTGTTATTTTTCATTTTGCAATGAGTTACTATAAGAATCGGACGTGCAAATCAATTATTTTTTCCACGGGGAGTAAATCTGCAAGACTAATCTTTACTCTCTTTTAGCTTAGTTTTTGTTTTAAAACTATTGATTATAGCTGCTTTAAAGACCCTGACCCTAAGATGAGAACCATCACTGGAAAGAATATGTGGAGGACAATGACAGTTACAACAGGGATAAGAGAAATAACTCACTTGAGCAGGCCAAAGATGAAGGCGTTGAGTCTCATGCTGTGGCTTGTGAGCTCAGAGTACTGGCTCACCTTGGAGAACAGGCAGTGAAGAACACGTGTAGACGGGCCTGACAGAGACAAGCATACGACACATCTTCACTATGTCATGATACCCAGAAGCAGCTAATTGTTCTCCAGCCTAATACCTCACATGATTAATACTACTGAACATCTTTTAATTTGATCAGATATCCACCATATGCAGATAAAACACTGGATGGTCAATAATACTGTCCATTTCAGCACTAAAACTATTTATAATACATTTATTCTGTTAGTTTGTAACGTCAACATATATGAATTTTACTTATTGTTTCCTCCTAGTTTAATACTGCTTTTATATTTCTTAAGAGCTGTGTCTATTCTAATCTTTTAGTTTTGCTTTGTCGTATGTCTTTCTGCTTCTGTGTTGTGTCTTGTGCTAAGTCCTGCATTTTGTTTTGTTGTTTTCTGTTTCTGTGAAATTTTTTAACATTGAGGGCAGTAGACTATAGAAGAAAAATAGCCTTAAGATAGAACTCAGTGTGATGTTCTCACCCAGCTGAGTGGAGGCCTCCACCACGCTCCAGGGCTGACAACGCCGCTGTCCGATGATCAGGTCCAGTACGTAGGCCTTCAGGCCGTCTTGCAGCACCTCATGCAAAGCCGGGCAAAGGTACTTCAGGATGAGGTGACCCACGTTGGGACTCACCCAGCTGTTCCCCAGCTTAGCCTGGCAGGGTTGCAGAGAAACATTAGGGGATAAATTGAAAGTGAAACAAATCAGGGAATTGTGTGGCAAAATGTGGGATCTTCTGGGTCTTTTTTTCCTGCCTTCGAGCATGTAGTTATAATACAGAAAATTAAATATATCGTGTTCACAAGTTTTAAATCAATAACTGGTGATAAGTTTGTAGTTGCCTGCCCTTTTGTTCTCTAGATTAGACTGATCTGCAACCTAGTTTATCAGTTGTCTTATCAGCTCTGTGTACATGAACACATTATGTGCCAGTAATTCAGTTTCCTGATTGAAGCTGTGAAGAAAGCAAAAGTCACAAGGGACCAAATACATTTCTGAAAATGTCTTTGGTGGTGGGTCCATGGCTTATGTACTGTCTAATTAATAAAATAACTGTAAAGTCAAGGACTTAAGGATATATGAGTCCTAAACATGACGTGGCTGACACTAAGCTTGAATGCATGTACACTACACACCTAGGAAAAGGCAAAATATGTCTAAAGATTGGGGCTGAACATTTTATACACCAACTTAATCGCTGCTGATTGCATGAATTAAACCAGACAAGGCAAAGACAAACGGTGATGCAAGTAAATGGATGGCGCCATGTAACTTACCATCTGAAAGGTTTAATGTTCTTTTGTACTTTACAACAGTGAAGTGGTAGTAACATTTTGTTGTGCAAAGGCTAGTATAGCCTCTAAATCTTTGTGTGAGCTTTAATCAACCAGTAGAATCAACCCTCAATTTTAATCTTGACGAGAATGGTGTATAGCAGTCAATCAGTATTCATCAATCTAATACACCACAAACGTTTACCTTTACATCTGGATCTCGACTGGTGCCAAAGTGTGCCACGATCAGATCCACTGCTGTGTTCACGGCTTTCACCAAAACTGATGAAAAAAATAAAGAGTTTGTCAAATATCATTTTTTTCCTGTTACTGTGTCTTTGCAATCAATGTCACTTTATGTAAGTGTCCTTTCTTCTTGTAAAATTCTACTATTTGGTCTCTTTGTTTTAACCTGAAGGGACATTAGCGACATTAAGGTCCAAATTTAGCACAAATAATCAGTATCCTTCACTGTCGTTGTGCTTGCAATCTGGATGAATTAATTTCTAGCTTTTAATATACATGACAACCAAACTGTGCTTCTTGGCTAGTGCATCTGTTAGATAAGTAACGCAGTGTACCTGAAGCAAAGGTAAAAAAGGCTGTGTAAATCTGTCCCTCTGGGTCCTGCTCAAGCTCACTTCAGCAGTGTTGATGTTGGTTCCGTGCAGGAAGGTAAACCTGGATGACAACCTGTTGCCTCAAGAGACCTTGAATTACACTCCTTAGTGTCAAATGGCCTTTCTACAGTGAGAGGCACTTGATTTATGCACCTGTCAACAACATCATTTTACCCCTGCTTCTGCTTGTCAACAGAAATGGGATTTTCCAAACTGTAATCTGTGATTTTTACCCAATTCGGTCTGCAATGCAGCAGTATTCTAAAACAACTTTTGTTGCTCACAGTACTAACCATGACTTACATGTCATATTAATATAATCTATATAATCTATATAATCTATATATATATATATATATATATATATATATATATATATATATATATATATATATATATATATATATATATATAAAATATGCAGCATATTAGAAAGGAATTAAAGTTTAGGTTCAAAATCCCCAAAGAGATGCAGAGAGAGAGAGATAGAGACAGTAAAAGAGACAGACAGGAAGTCTGGAACTAAATCATGACTAACAACTCCATTTAATTGATTTGTTTGTCTGAGATGCAACCTTGTCCTGCAGGGGACAGGAGAGCGACTCAAAGTCATTGTGATCTTGTTTATAATTTATTGTTGCACAAGGTTCTGTGATGCTTAAATGAAAAGGTCTGAAATGGATATTGGACAGAGGTGAAAAGAGAGACTGAAAATATCAGAAAGGCTCCCCAATCTGCTGAGGGTTTTCTGGCCATTTTAATGATCACTTACTATATATGGTTGGAACAATCTCTTTTTATAACCTGATATCATGCAATCATCTGCTTTCATCTCCATGACAACTTAGCAACTCCTACCACTGAGTAGAGCCACGAGATGTGGCTGAATGCCTCAGAAACACCAAGGAAGATGATGCGATGAGATTTATTTGTTAAATTGCAATTTTATTTTTTGTATCTACTTTTTGATATTACGGAGGTCAGCTACATGATTTTGTTTTAAAATCAACTACATCACAGAAAATCTGAAAAAAAAACCCGAAGTATTCTACAACCAGTTCTTGCTTACAGCCTGAATGAATGCTGAATTTATGTTGCATCAATCTAGAGGCGTGTGTTTAATCATCTCTATAAAACACACACACACACACACACACACACACACACACCTCTCTTCTGTGTCAGGTCCACTGAGATGTGGGACTGTGAGGAAGAGCAGGTGGAGGAGGAGGTTGATGCGTCTGGGGAGAGGCAAAACTCCTCCGGAGGCTTCTCGGTCAGAGAGAGGTGGTCCGGCAGGAAGTCGCTGTAGATCTGCTGCAGCTTAGTTGATTGGGTCCCTGCTGAGACACACAAACAAACAAATAAACGTGTGATGGTCAGACACACATATAAACACACACACCACCATTTTAAAAGCATAAGAAGCCCTCAGATGATGCTCTTTGCACCTTTAACTCTTTAAAAAATACAAAGACACTAAGTATCCAAGTCTACTTTTCAAACATCTTTATAGTCCTACATTCGTTCCAACACTGTCAGTAAAATCATGAGCACCATTGAGCCGTCCCAGCGTGGGGCCAGAGGAGACTGAAGGGAAATCAAACACGTTCCGTCTGAGAGGTCGGGATCCCCCGCTTTTTCTGGGTTCCAGGTTACCAGAGAGGGGGCCTGATCCTGCAGAAGAGTGGCCCCCTGAGACCCTCTCCAATCCCAGAGGGTTTCGACGACGGTACTCCCTCCATTTGAGAGCCTGTGGAGAGAGGTGGTGTGCTGAGGGGAGGTGTTAGGGTTATGATCAATGGGTTGGTGGTCGGGTTAAAGAATGGATAAGTAAAATATATCGGAGAAAAGGAGATAAAGAAGGGAAAGTGGAAAAGTTGAAGGTTTAGGTGAAGGAGAAGATTTAAGTCCATGCATGAAGGGAGAGAAGAAACAGAAACAGACAATAGTAAGAATGTACAAGAGCTTAGCTTCTTACATTAACACTGAATTACACAGAAATTAATAACTTTTCATATAATGGAAATCCCTGCCATCTGTTGTCTTATCGAAGCAGGAAGACACTTTGAAGGTGAGGCGTTTTATTCTTGGGGCTGGACTGGTGGGACGAATGAGGGCACCACACCATGTGATTCCAAATCAAAATCATTTAATTGTCCATGTACAAATACTTGTGCTCTAAGAGTTGGTCTTGGTAGTTGAAAAGGACCTAATGTAAACATGTTGCTGATTTTATCATCAAGAGACCAATAGTTGCAAGAAAGCAGTACAGTGGTAAAGATAAACAAAACAGGAAAGAAAAACCAAAATCCCAAAGGTAAAAGAAAAAGCAGTTTGCTTTCAGATCTAAAGTAGCTTTCTGGTGAGAACATCCTCTGAATACATCTTTAAGCACATACTAGAATTATTTTGGAACATACCATTATGTGTCCTGGCTCCGGGTCCTTGGCTTCCCTCCACATGCTTTCCAGAATCCAGACAGCCCAGCGGGCTCAGCATGTCACTGTTGAGTGCTGGTAAACTAGGCGAAGCGCCATGATGGAAACAGTGGCCCTGCACAGCTGGCAGCATTGGCGGCACCATCCCTCTCTTCAACCCAAGGGATGGAGGTGGAGGGGTAGACGGTAAAGCCACTGAAACCCCTCCCTGCTTTCCTGTCAGTGGGGTGTGCAGGGGGCCGGGGCCAGCTGAAAGCGGGCAGGAGAGGCTGTGTTGCGGCTGAGGGCTTGGGGTGCAGGTCGAGCAGGTCCCAGAGCTGAGCGCCCCCTGGAGCCGTACGGGGGAGTAGCTCCCAAGAGGTGAGGGTCGCACTGATCCAGGTGGAGGGGCTGCTGCAGTCCCCTGGTACCTGTACACATTTTCAGCTGCATCTTCACTGTCCTCCCCCACCGGACGTCCAGAGCAAGAACCAGAGCCGGAACCAGAGCCAGAGCCAGAGCTAGAGCTGGAGCGAGCCTGCATCCCAGAGACTTTGCCTGTGAGCAGGGGAAGCAGAGGCTTGGGCTGGGGCTGGGGGGGTTTGGAGGCAAACTGGTGGTGGAAGGTGAAGGGCTGGATGGGGAGGGTGGTGGGCCTCTGGTCTTTACTGTAGCGGACCACCACCGGGCGGCTGTCTGAGAGAACACCTGGAGTAGCAAAAGAAGCAGAGAAGGCATTAAGAAAAGTACTAGTTAGTTTTTGTATGTACAATAGAATTAAAAAAAAAACGTGTAACTGACAGCAACAGTTAACAGAGTAATATGTAGAGTAGAGGCAATCGAGGCCACAATCACCTCTCTGTCCATAAACCAAAAATTATAACATTATACGCAGGATTTAATCAACTGTTGTATCTGAATGCATTTGTTTTATGTAGATCTACCTAATAAACTGGCAACTGAGTTTAAAATGGACATTTTCCACAGTAGAGGATATAAATGGATATATTATTTCAGTACGGGCATTCAAGTTACAGTTGGTACATTTTATTCAAAATCATTTTGTCATATAACTAACTGTTGCTATTTCATGACAATAGAACACAAATTAAATATTATGTGAAAAAAATCACATTCTTCTGTCTGCTCCTGGTGCTGCTATAGGCATGAGGAAAAAAAACAACTGGGGTGGAGGAGTCTGTAACAGCGTCCATCGCGGCTCATGGTCAAACTGATCAAAATGGATCAAGATTCTGTTACTGCATTGCCTATTTCTCATCTCAAATGTTTCCATATTTTAGAGCGCTGTTAAACTGTGAAATTAGAAAGTTTAATCAGGCCAGTCAACCCATGCTTAGTTTCGGCTTGACTGTTTTCAACATGGCGGCCGGGTAACAAATATCTCATGCAGATGCCATTATTAACACTAGGGGTAGACAAAGGAACATTTGTTTTTCACTGATGATTGTCCTTATGTGCTAGTGTCAGGATATAGTGACAGTTTTAACAAATAGGAAAAATCTATTAAAAATTTTTTTTAAAAAAGGTGCTGACTGAACCTTTAATTTAGAGGTACAACGGATACTTAAATTCTTTGAATCTACTGAGTCCAAAACCAAAAGATATTTTCAATTGACAATAATTTGAAGCAACGCAAAAAATAATGATGATTAGTTCTTAGTTCTTTCAACACTTAATTGTATAAACATGAAGGTTAGAATTGAAACCAAAAACACAAACAGAAAACTGCCCAGTCAACCATAGCAGCCCTCATCAGAGACAAACAACCATGCCACAGTTCAACACTGCTCTGACAAACAAATGTAGACACACACGCACACATTCTGAGAAACACACAAAGACTAAACCTGAAGGCACTGCGTCAGGAGACACCAGCGAAGGGAAGCCTTTTTCTGCACTTCTTCTCTGACACAGTCAGTATCACAGTGTTTTCATATATTCTATGGTTTTACTGCGTGTGTGTGTGTGTGTGTGTGTGTGTGTGTGTGTGTGTGTGTGTTTGTGTGTGTGTGTGTTCCTAGATCCAGTGCAGTGTAGGGCAGACAGAAGCGTGTGTGACGTTGACGGTATTGCGCAAGCTGTTTGTCACTCTAAAGCCAGCCCACTGATGCCACCTGAGCTGGGTGCGGTGACGTCTCACGGCTACAGAGGGCGACATTGAGCTTCTGTCTAAACATGATGAAGGAGGAAGGAGGGAGGAACACTACACACCCAGCAGGCCTGAGCTCCCACTGGGGAGGAAAGAAACAAACCTTCACTGTCTCTCTTGTATCTGCTCCGTCATCCCTCTAATTGCCATTTCTTTCCTTTTTCCTCATCTATCTTTTTCTTTCCACACCCACCTCTTTGCTCTCCCTTTTCCACCAGCTTCTTCTCTGGCTCCTCTCTCCTCTTTGTCTCCTCTTTCACATTTGAATCCATTAGACAACCAAGGCTTTCCCTTTACAACGCTTGCTCGCATGTTAGCATCATTAGCGTGCAAGCTGCTTCCCTAAGGCTTTTAAAGAGGCCTGCATGCTGCGGTGAAACAACCCAGCTGACTCAAGTGAAGTCTGATGAATAATATATGTACCAAGATGCTGAACAGCGCCTCATTATAATCCTAAATTATCATAGTCTATATGAATACAGTGTTAGGAACTGAAGAGGATGTTCGAGGTATGTGTAGCACCTTGTTCTTAGGGATGACCTATTTCCTCAAATGCCTATATCCATCTTTCCCTTGCCTTCCATATTGTTATTGTTTCCTTGGTCTCGCTGCTACAGTCATCTAACAACCCACTTTTGAACAACATAAAGCAAGAGGGGAAGTGCTCTTTTGTTTTAGCGCCTGAACTGATGCACTATGAAGGAAAAACCCATACATCCAGCAGTAGGAAACTGTTACATACTGTATTTATTTTACTAGGTATGGTGAAGGGTATGTGATGATGTGGGGCTATTTTAATCCCAAAGACCAAGGGAATCAGAATGCACAGTATTCTGGATCCATGAAATAACTGGCCTGTAAAACTAAAAATGTGCTTGTCTCTATGGGAATTTAACATTGGGGTGTACTTACTTATGCCCCTTGTATTTTAAGAAGGAACATTTATTTATTTACTATACATTATTCATTCACAAAGAAAATTGGTGTCCTTAAAGGTTGGATTTTTCCTATTTTTTCAATTAAGGCATTAAGATCAATTTCCAAAAGATTATTTTTTATTCTTATTGTAAGTCAACTTTCGCATGGGTCTATTCACTTATGCTAAGCACTGTAGATGTTGGAACCAGTGATCTTTTGCTATTTTCTGCTTTAAAGTCCACGTTTTGCATTTTTTAATTTGTTAATTTTTTAATTTTCCTTTATGCTGACTAAATTTCTCAATTTCTTTAGTCAGTATTACAATATCCCACCTGATTTACTAATAAGAACATGACTGTTTGGGAAGTAAATGCTGACTTTTAAAAGTTCTCTTAAAAGATCTTTACAAAGTAAAGTTGTAGTTGAGTGGTTAATTAAACCTCACCATAACAGCATGATACATTTGTATAAAAAGGACATTCCTCTCATGGTGCACCCACTTCTAACTGTCCCTGGTCTTATGCCAATGGAATTCCAAGCACTCACTGTTCGCATGTGTGTGTTTATCTAACCCACACACACACACACACACACAGCAGGCAGCAGAGATTGAGCTTCTTAAGGTGATGGTGGTGTTCTAAACCGATCACAGTAGTGCCTCCATGCAAAAAGTCTTTTCCAATAAAAGTGAATCTGCACTCTACAGAGAAAACCATTCCACTTTTTAATCAAATTATATGGAAGACAGTTTGAGGGCCCTCCAGGTCCTCCAGACTTCATCAGTGTCTGGAACCTTGATGAAGGGTGAGAGCGTGACATATGAGCTGAAAACGTTCTGTCATCTAATGGAATAAGGGTTTAACAGATATTGTGTTAGTCACCATGACCCTGCTTCTTTGTGCGCTGTTGTTACAACCCAACAGTCTTGGTCATGTATTCCCATGGCCTCGTGCACAGGATTTCATTCCCTCGTTTTTCCTTGCGATACATGTTCTTTATTTTCATGCTGGTGACATCTTTGAAACTAAATAATTTGTGGTGTTTCAGCAATGCACTCCCTAGAGATCACTGTGACATTTTTTCAATTGATTGTGATCCTAATCTTAATTATAGCCAATGATTTACCTAAAGTTTCTGTAAGTGGCAGTTTACAGCACACATTCCTTTATAGCAACTCAAGGAGTTTAATTACTCACTACTTTTTTCATGATGTACAAATTTAACTTGTCTGTACTTTGATTTATTATTTCACTAACTTACCTAACAGAGTACTTCTTCTATTCATTCCAAACAAACTAAACTGCATCACTCATTATAGTATTTTACAGAAAAGCCTATTGCATTCATTAATCCAAACTGGGCCACAAAACCGAGTCACAAAATTGACACAAATTGAGCCAGAAATAAAAATGTGCTCAGTGTTTTTAAATAATCAAAAGCATAGTGTACAGGATGCATATACTGTACATGAAGGGGTATTGTTTCAAGCTTATTTGACTCTATGATTGGTTCAATAAATATATCATATTGTTCTAGGAAATGTAGTCTTTCATCTGTCTCCCTCTGCAGAGAGGTCAGGATGTGGCAGGGACATGCTAACATCTTGTTTTGTTATTACTAAGTGCTGTTCGGTGTTGGGGAGTAACGGAATACATGTACCGGCGTTACTTGTTCAGAATACAAATTATCAGGACCTGTGTTCCATTACAATTACAATCTATATAGCTGGTATTTGGAATACAGTTACATTGAAATCAATAGATTGCACGACAATACTTCACTGTTTAACAAGTTTATTCACTATCTAAACTACTATATGATAAATTATTATATTATTTTATATTAATTAGTTTTTTGCGTGATCACTGAAAGAGGTAGAGATGGAGCCGGACCCGGACAACATAGCCAGGGGAGGAATGCAGCAATTCCAACAACAGCATTTCAAATTAAAGACATAACCGGGAGAATGAAATATAACATGTGCAGTGCAAGTACAAGTTCTGCTTGCCAGCAACCATTCTGCTTTCAGCATCAAATGACTCCACCTCCAACCTAAAGCATCTTAAAGTACGTTTTTTTTTTTTTTAAACTAGGGTAGTTGTCTACTGTAGTTTAACTGGTCACCTTGCTATTTTATAGCTGTATCATGTACGTGCTTAGTTGGCGGGCGACTTTCCATTCTCCTTCATGCTGATTTACTAGCCCCAGAGCCGTTGAAAGACTGACTAGCCCCGTTTGACATGCTAGCTAATGTTAGCTAAAATTTAACTTGTGGTAGCAAGACTGCAGTAAGATTTTTGTACCCAGTTGGCACAGAAGAACACACCAGAAAAGGTGTGTTTAGTTTAGTGTGTAAGCAGTGTTTGATGGCCGCATGCTACACTTATAAAATTCAATTCAACGTGGAAGTAATCCAAGTATTCAGAGTACTTTACTCAGATTGAGTAACATAACAGAATACATTACAAATTACATTTTGGGCATGTATTCTGTATTGGAATATGTTTTGAAAGTATTTTTCCCCAACACAGGTGCTGTTCGCTGCCACTAACTGACATGAAGGTTTAATTTGTAGAATTTTAACATAAATTAATTACTTCCTCACAAACAATGGAAGCTGCTACTGGTCTCCATGCTGCAATTGGCAGTCGGGGCTGCTGAGTCAGATTTAATGATGTCCTAATTTTGGTAAACCAAAAATGATGTCTTGCAGGACTGTTTGTTTACCAATCTTGTAAAGGTTCATCACCTCTCGTCACCATAAACCAGATACATGATACAAGTCAAATCACCTGTCAATGAGAGTAAAGAGAGAAGACACCCTTAGCACAAAGAGGCTTCTGTAACTTTCTTCAACCTTCTTCGACACACACATTCACACACAGCCGACGCACACGCAGCTCAGTATGATGATGGTGAGCTCAGCGGGGGGTTTCTCTGCACCTTTATCTCCTCTCTCACTGGATTGTTATTCAGAGCACGTTTGGCCCACTTCAACCATTCATTCCCTCTAAAGCTGAGGCTTCACAATCTGCATCACTCTGCATCACTCTGCTCTAAGCACATCCACACATGCTGCCACAAGGATATTTACTCAGACAGACAAAGCATTTCTAAACATACAGTATACAACAAAACCATACAAATACCATACAACCAAAGACACAACACAAGAAAATGTCTATAAAGTGAAGTAACGCTCTCACAAATACTTTTATTATTACAATTACTGTGGCCCTACATACTGTAATGTGTTCTTGGAAATCAATATAACCATCACCAAAACATCTATATTAAACAACAATCCTGTATTGTACGTGGATAAATTCAATTCATTTTTTCTCTACTGGAGTTGGTGAACGATGTTCAAAAGTCATATTCTGCTTTATAATGAGTCATGCACAAGTTCAAGGAGCTGATGGGTTTTCATTTCAGTGCAATTATACCCTTCAGTATACCTAAATTACATGTGACAAATAAAAATTGATTGATTGAGCGAAAAGGATAGTAAATGTTTGACTTCCACTCATCCGTTTTGTTCATTCGTTAACGCTCCTGCTGCCTGTGTAAATAATGTTTGCAAAAACCTTACAGCTGGAATACATTGCATGGGCAAGTGTCAAGTAGCATAAAGTATTTCTACGCTCTCTCTCTCTCTCTCTCTTTCTCTCTGTGGTACTTGTTGCCTATTTGCTGCTGTGTGTGTGTTTGTGAGTGAGTGTGTGTGTCTCTCTCTCTCTCTATGTGCCTGATCATGTGTCTCACTGTGAGAAGTCAAGACAGCCAATGTTTTATTTTGAAATGTGTTTATTTTGGTAAAATATCCGGCTGCACTGTGGTCTTCCTGTATGTGATTACCTGTCTGGCTCAAAATAGCTCCTATGTGGCGGTGTGTTCCAGCTGTTAGACATAACAACTGTCTAAAGCTATAAATATTTCAGGGCTGTGTCTCTGACATCTTATTTTGGCGTTCCTCTCCCCTTTATGGGACTTTAGGCCTGTGGTTGTATCTGTGGTGCAACTACCTTCACTCTATTTTGTATAAAGAGTGACTTCATAACATCTGTCCATGGATTAAAAAATAGCCTCTTAGCTAACTCTGGTGCACGTACAGCAATGCACTCTCCCTGTTAAATAAACCAATAAATAAATAAATCTAGTAAAAGGTGACGTACCTTCCGCCTTAGCCCTGGTCTCCCTTGCCCCCTCCAGGTGTCGCTCAATGCTGCCTTGACTGTAACATCTGGTAAAGGGTACAGGTGACAGGCTGTGACTGTCACCCTCCACATGCTGCTCTAGGATGGGAGAGAAATCCACAGAGGAGTGGGAGTGGGTGGAGTAAGTGGAAGAAAAAGGGTCTGCAGCCGCCTTCAGCAACGGCGAACCTCCATTTTTCCGTTTGCTTCTTGCGATCTCCGCAAAGGAGGTGACTCGGGGAGGAGGAGGCGCGGTCGGGGTCGGGGCGGCGCCCTCGCTGAGCCGGACTGGGCAGCTCAACATACGCTCCAGAGATCCGAGCCGAGGGGATGGAGACTTGTCCAGGTTGCGGTCGTAGCTGCGAGAACGGGGACGGCTTCCTGAGGAGGCTCCAATAATGCCCTGGCCAACCACAGGAGGGGAGATGTTGACGTACACCTGGCCTGCAATCACGGCAGGGGCAGCTTCAGCTCCACCAGATGCCTTCGTAGTCTTCTTCTCCTCCTCCTCCTCTTCATTCCTCTTTATCATCATCATCTTGCTGAACGAGGAGAAATAAAGAAAGAAAGAAAGAAAGAAAGAACACAACAGTCAAAAATAGTTATAAGATAAATCACATTACCAAACCACGGTTAAGAGGTGAAATTACTTAAAGGGTTCTTAAACAATCTTTAGGACAACAAATCCACAGCTAGCCAATGTCCTGAACTGCCTTTATGACACCTTCTTGCTTTGACACAGTGCCACTGTTACTGACAAACATCTTTCAGCTCTACATAACTAAATTAATCCTCAGACATGATATCAGATAACCCCAGACAGTGGCTGTGTTCTAAAGTGAGCCAGTGCCAGACTATTACCAGTGCCATGGCTATTTTAGGTGCAGGGTAATTGTCATTGCCACAGAGCCTGTAGTTTAGTTGGCAGTTTAACTGGTGCTTGCCAATCATGCTGTATGGCTTTGGCCCATCCTACATCCAGGAAACGGTTAAACCATACACCCCAGCCTGTCCACCCCGCTCTGCTACTGATAGTCAGCTTGCTACTCCCTCAATACAAAGGGTGCCTGGCTACCGCTCAACAAAGTCCTGACTGTTTGCTGCCCTGGCTCCACAATGGTGGAACGAACTCCGCACTGACATCAGGACAGCAGAAACTCACATTGCACATCTTCCAACGCAGACTAAAATCTGTTCGTACTGCACCTTGGCCCATGAAATAAAATAAATTAAAAAAACTCTTTAACTCTTTTTCCTAATGTCTCTAAATAAACACATGAAGTAGATCCGCATATTTGATTAAATGTATGTACTTTATGGGGGTGTAACCACATCTTTAAATGCACCTATTGTAACTCGCTTTGGAGAAAAGTGTCTGCTAAATGAATAATGTAATTTATTCCAAACCATTCAGTTTACATTTGTGCCACGTTTGTGCATTATTTTATTTACTATGATTATAGATATATTCCATGATCATTCCCTTCCTTGTTGAGTCTAATGTAATTTGACCAAATAACTTTTAGCTATGGATTATCTATGCTTGCTATTTTGTTGTTTTACTTGACTTTACCTACTCAGACTGTAGCTGTATTACTTAACAAAGTAACAATTACTTGATGGTGTAAATTAACTCGATGTACTGATTTAACTTAGTTAATTATATATACCGTCTGCAGCAAGCTGTGTTTTGTAAGATACAAAATAACTGAAGTAGAAATTGTAGAAAATATAATCATCTCACTTCTTTAAATGAAAAATCTTGTTACCTTGCAACAAATGCTGCACTTAAATGTGCTCATTTCCAAGGATTATAGTGTTCTATGTTTTTCTGTGTCCTGTTTTACAGACAGTTAGCTGGCACTGTTTTGCACACAGATAAACAGCACCAAAGAAAGGCTACGTTTTTTGTGAGTTCCTGATCATTAAGCACACTGACAACAGTGAAACAACTGAAACATTCTTTAACTCTACAACTATATGATCAGGCAAATACAATGAAGCAAGGCTGTGTGCAGGTAGGAGGGGCCATTAGTTCAATTTTGTTGCACAATGACTTTAAGTGGACTTTAAGTTGAATTGTATTATGATTATATGTATTATGATGATATAAAATGTTAACATTTTATCAACTGCCAAGCAAATTGTAATAAAAGTCTTCAATAAAAAGTGTGATGGGTTTGTTGTGAACATCAATTTGAGTATAATTTTGTGTAATCTTACACACACATTAAGAGACATACATGTCTTCATTATATATTATAATGTCATTATTAGCACTAGGTATTGTTTGAAATGTTTTACAATGCCAATATGATACCTGAATTTTGGTGTCTGTGCTTACGCAGGTTGGAGTGCTATCCACTCCAACCTGTATCTTAGTTCATCCACTCCAGTAAATGAACTAAGTGTGGACCTTTGATTTGGTATTAGCCATTCTCACGAACGCTCTGCTGTGGAGCCCATAAAGCATCCTGTTTGAGGGAATCAAAATTGTAATGTGGTAGGATTCTCCACTCACCCTAGTGGATTCTTCATCTTCTTCATCTTCTTCTTCTTCTTCCACACCCAGCTCATCAGCTCTCTGCCTGAACAGAAAGTACTCGTTGGGCTGGGTCGGAGTGGGGCTGCCTTTGCTGTGCTCATCGGAGCAGCTGTTGACTGAGGAGCCTGCGGGACTTGGGGAGGACTGGGACGACAGGTCGCACGTGACCAACTTGTAGTAATTCTGGGTGGCAACAACAAGGCGTGCCTGACTCTGGAGACAGGAAGCAAGGTCTCCGGACGATCCAGAATGTGGAGGGTGGTAGGAGTTGCAGTTGGCGTCGAGGTCTAGAGCCCCCTGGTGCTCCACGGCACAAGAACAGGTGGAGGAGGTGGACAAGTGTGATTCACGGATGAAAGGGAAAGCGGCGCCCAGGCAAGAGGGTTGCTGCTGTGGTAGGGGAGGTTCAGTAGGGGATGTGTGAAGGTCTAAATAGAAAGCCCCTCCAGTTGAGTCTCGCTTGTTTCCTGGTGGATCAGAAACAGACGAGGTGCGGGAGTGGTCAGTAGAGCTGTTGAGGTTGGTGTGCCCAGAGACCGGTGGCTTCTCCGGAATACTGTTGTTCAACTTGTTGTAAATGGCGCTGAAGTTCACGAGCACACCGTCCGAGCTGTTGCAAGAGGAGTCGCTGCCATAGCCTTGCTGGCAATCTGAGAAAGGCTCCGTGAAGGCTTCAGGGAAGTGCTGAGGGTAGTTCTGGGAGAGTGCACAGCAGGAGCAGTGCTGTGTGGAGGAGCTGGAGGAGCTTCGCCCACACTTCATGGGATCATCCTTATCTTCTCCATCGTAATCGCCCCAGTCTTGCTCTCCACAATCCATGGACATGTTGGAACCGCTGCTGCCGTGGCGCAACTGGCTGTCCATTCCCAGAATTTCCAGGTCCTCCAGGTGGGTGGAGAAATCCGAGGCTACTGCCCTCATGGACTCCCTACTGCTCCCACCCACTGACCTGTGCAACATAAAGGGCTCAGAAGCAAAGCCAAGGCCGTGTAAGTGGAAAGGCGTCATCCCGTCATCATGGACAGAGTTAGTGTCACTGTGGAGGTGAAAAGAAGAGTCTTCAAAGTAACCGCTGAGGTTATCACCATCCTCCTCCTCTTCTTCTTCATCCTCGTCTTCGGTATTCAGAAGGAATGGATTGTGACGCAACGGATTCCTGTTCCTCGGTTTGGCTCTTGGTAAAGTGTGAGCCGTGATCAGTTGGTCCTCTGAATTGCTCGAGGTAAACGATGAATCATCACTTGCTGTGCTGCCACCTCTCCCGCCAACTTTCCTCTCTTTTCCCCCTTTGCGGGAGTCCCAGGATCCACTTGAGGTCTGGATCAGGCTACTGTAGAGCAGTGCCTCTCTCTGAAGAACATCTCTCTCTGGAAGGGAAGTGGTGCGACTCAAGCCCAGGTTCTCCGGTGGGATAAACGGATTGCTCCTCTTTAACGAGACCCCGCAGTCACCCTTCCGCCCACCAGACACCTGGCAGTGCACCAAGGGGATGTGATGCACAATCAGGGTCTCGCCTGACAGCTTGGGAGGGCTGTCCATGGTCCAGAAGGAGGAGGGGGGTGGGGGTGGAGTGCAGGGAGAGCCTGTGTGGGTGAAGACAAAGGCGGATGTGTGATTTGTAGAGGGTTGGGTTCACTCTGGGTTTGCTGGGCCCAGCTCTGCAGGGCTGCCAGGGATTTGAAAAGAGAGGTCCGGGAAGTCAACACCGTGGTCAGAGTGATACATCTGGAAAATACAAAGAGAAAGAGAGAGGAGAAACGTTAAAGGAGTAAGCAAATACAGGCACCAAAGCACACACACAGGTTCGGGGCTACAGTTCATGTTTTAACCTCAGTTGAGACAAATAAACATAGAGACTTTTGTTTCTATTAGTGCTTGCTCTTGGTGGGAATTGTTGGGTTTCTGTAAATAACATCACAGAGTACGGTCTAGACCTGCTCTTTTATGAAAAGCGCAATGAGATAACTGTTGTTGTGATTTAGCGCTATTTAAATAAAATTGAATTTAATTATTACAGTCCTCATTGTGTTCTTAATGGCAAATGAGTCCCTTCTTGTCATCTCATTACATTTGTCACATATTATTTATGTTGTGAAGCAACAGATTGTAGCACTATGTCCAAGACAAATTTCCCCTCAGGGACAATAAAGTGTATTCTATTCTATTCTATAAGACATAAACACACAAGAAAAAATAAATAATGAGACATAAGATAAAACAATTGAGAAAGGGGTTGGTAAAATAACAGTTCATGGATATGTAATGGGATATAGCAAATAATTCATGATTGGATTATAATATTTGTCTGTTTCAATGAGCGAATAAAAAAAATGTTAAGTGAAGTTCACCAAAATAAGGGGATCTAAAACAGCTAAAGTAACAGTACAGAACTATATCCTCCTAGTCTCATCTGTGCAATGAGCAGGGTGAGTCAGCACCATGTGAGTGGAAACTGTGAGATGCACATACACACACCAAGCAGCTGACTCTTAAACAGAGCTATGAACTAATCCCAATTCACAAATTACACTCTAAATGATCCACACATACCGATACACACAGGGCACAGCAACGGTTTCCCTCACAATCATCAACACTGGCTGCTGTTGAGATGTGACATGTAGTGGTTTTAAATGTCAATACAAAAATTAGGTGTAGTACTTCGGTGCAATTACCGCCACGTATTAGGCCAGGAAAATAATAGCTTCTATCTTATGCTTGTGGTAATATTTAGTGCTTATGTTTCTTACAGTTAAGACTACCTTTTCCGAGATACTTTCTGCATTGTTAAAAGATGCAGATGTTAACTAATGACTATGTTGAAAGTCATTTTTTCCAATCAGCCTATCTCTAGCTCCCTAATCTAAAATTACAGAGAACTCTTACAGCTTTGTTTTGCAGTGGACAATGCTGAGTGTAACAGAATGTTGCATGCAGTATAAAATGAAAACTGCTGGGACACACCGGCAATCTTCTTCCCATGTGTTAATGGTGGTTTCTAAAATCAATGTGTAAATAAATATTGGTGGTCAGTGCACCTGTTTTTAGATGGATGGATATCCCTGGTGCAAAGTTATTTCCTACTTCTTTCTTGTGTCTTTTCTCCAGTAATGTATTCTAAAGTAGAATATGAGTCGCTTTAGGAATAAGGGTTAGCTCTTAATCTTTTGCTCACCGGATGATGACCTGAACCAGATTAGTGCTAATTAAACCTTAGAGTAATCCCTCTATTATATCTGCTTAGTAAAACATAATCCCAGATAGAGTAGGTTGATTAAAAGCAAGTTTTAATTGAAATTTTGGGAGGAGAATTAAAAAAAGAAAGAAAAACCAAAAAGTGACATTACATACAGTGCATTATAATAATTTACAAATACATTTTCACATGGATAATGTGTGATGAGACCTTTACGAGCACAATAACAAGGAGCATAGTGAGCACTGCTTCATCATTTTTATAAAAGAGAAGAGTAAGGCCAGTTAATGCTGCAGACCGTCGGTCTAAATGTTAGCAGGTTGGGACAGGTTTGCTTTGGAGCAGAGAAATAACTGAGATGCCACTCTTGACAAATGACCTCTTCAAAAGGGGACTGGAATGGCGTTTCCTGTTAGGGAGGCTTCAGCTTCACCTACAAAGAGGTGGATCTCAACCTTTTTATCTCATAGATGCAGGCGTACCCGGCTGCAGGCAGACATGTATGAACTTTCACAGATATTTACTTTTTCTAGCATTTTGGATTGCAACACAGCCATCATTTTAATGTGTCATAATATGAAAGTTTTAACAAACTTCTAATAAAATCTATATTTCATGCTTCCCTAGAGCAGCTGCCTTGTTCGGTGGCACCTCATAGCTGTTGAGAAATTTTTAAATTCATATTCACTATGCAGATTTTTAAACTCTGAGACAGCTCATATCTTCTGCGGCTCATATACACTATCACTTTGCATGAAAATCACAGCACGCATATCACTGATAAGACCAGACTTGACTTTGGGGAATGACAACTAGTGTAGGTCCATTTAGTCCAGTAAACAACTTTCCTTCTCTGACACACAGACCGTTGGAGTTTTAAAATACTGCTGAAACTACACATATTCACTTTATTCTTATTATTCAATGAGATAACTATAAACAGGTCTATTTCATATTGATTATGTAGTAACAGCTAGAAAAACCCTGATATTCTACTACGTCACAGAGGGAGTAAGAAATCTTCTTGTTACATAACAACAAAGTACATGACTGAAATTAACATCCGAAAGCCGTTAGTAGCAATATTTTCAATGTATTCCCTTGAATCACATCCCCCGAAAAAATCTGAAGTCTGATGGCTCCTGTCAGTAGGAAGTGACATTATTAAAAATAGCTTAATGGTATACATGAAGGCTGTAGGCAATGTTAACGCCAGATCTAAAACAAGTGAGACTAAAATTGGTTTAAGGTATTATCTGCACGGTCAGACAGGCTCAGTTGTGTAATGTGAGTTCAGAGTAGACTGTTGGGGTTGGGAGGACATTAACATAGGCAGTGATCAGAACTGTCTGCGGTTTCTTTTGTCTCACTTTCTTTGGCTTTATTCCATTTTTCATTAACTGTACTTGTGGATATCCTTGTAGAGACCGTAATGTTAGTACATGGCTTCAATGAGTTTTGACACATGACCACATTAAAGCAAATGACATGGACATTGGTTTAGGGATTTTGGCTTTAATCAAAAGGATTTTGAAGTGAATGTATTGTTTGTGTGTTTTCCACAGAGGAATAAACTTTGTTTGCTCTGCCATGGTTTTATAAAGAGGAGGCCCAAACTAGTATGACTCTCCAAAGAGTTTCTGGGTCAGCAACACGAGCCACCAAGTTCAGCCACAAGGAAATTTCACTTTAACACAATACTGTGTAGTGTGGTCTACGCCATTTTATTTGTTTTGTTGTTGTACAATGTGCCAAGGATGCTTTCACGAATGTTACTGCGAAGACAAAATGATCACAAGAGCATGTTGCGTCACCATTTCTTGTATTAACTTGATTTCACTTTGGTAATTTGATTTGGTAATGAAGGTAATTTTAGTTAATTCAGTGCTGAGTTGGACTTCTACAAAAGCTCTGACTGGACATCAGACCTTCCCTTTAAACTGATATGAGCAGGAAGTCCCTCTCCTTATCTAAGTTCAGAGATGCAATGCAAAGAGCACCTTACTTTTTCTTCAATATATTATCATAAGGGAAAAAATATTTTTATAGATCTGGATGTTTTTACTTTACTGAAACTCTTCCAACACAATGGAGTCTTCTCCTGTTACCTTGGTACCAAAAGTCCTCACATGAGACTGTTCTCAGTAACTGTGTTGGATTACAATAATCTAAACACCTTAGTTTGCAACTCAAAACGATTTCCATAAGTTTTTAAGAAAGTCATCTTTAGATACCAGTTTAAACATTTGGCAGATCACTGTGCTGGCCTCAATGCTGTCCCTTAACAGATAACAGATGCATATGGGCTACAGGACTATTCAAGTATTCAAGACACACAAGGAAACGGAAACAGGGAAACTTGTGAACGGGGCCGTTGAATAGACTCGGCCATTATGCTCACTTGTTTTGAACACCACAGCCAGAGGAACCATTCATCTTCCAAGAACACAACTCAATAATGGGGCTTTATCATGCTAAACATGCACATTAACTTAGGATAACGTAGGAATTTATCAAACATATCTGAACATAAGACAGACAAAAATACTACGGGCACTTGACATCACATCTCATCAATTCCACCACAACAAATTCCTCTACATATAGAGAAATACCAACAGGGTTTTCCGTCCATGTTAATACTCTTAATAACAAGGATCTCATCAAGGGTTGGTAAGAGCCAATTAACTTTGATTTTTCTCCACTAACTCATCCTTAATGAGTTATTTGGAAATCCCACCTGATTGTCATCATTTTGGAGAGAAGGGAAATTGACCCATTTACGCACGGACACACTCACACACACTCTGAGGAGAAAAGGAAAGCAAAGCTGTAACAAAGGACATCCTTCTGCTTATATCATCAGGGCTGCACTTCCAGGAATAAGACTGAGCCTGGGAGGGTGGAGGGTATACGAGTGGAGGCACACCC